>NW_024425563.1:27880052-27895594 GCF_017311325.1 Ursus maritimus | reverse complement strand
GGGGGGGGGGGGGGGGGCTCTGGGTGGCTCAGTTGTTAAGCGTCTGCCTTCAGCTCAGGTCCTGATCCCAGGGTCTTGGGATCTAGCCGAGCCCCTTGTCGGGCGGGAATCCTCTCCCTCTCCCACTGCCGCTGCTTGTGTTCCCTCTCCCTCCATCAAATAAATAAAATCTTAAAAAAAAACCCAAACATACCACCTTTAATCTTTAGAGCATCCTTTTTGGATAAGGCAGGAAGAAAAGGAGGAGAATAACCTAGAGTCCAACAAATTTCTCATCAGCTCAACTTATTATCAACTTATCTCACAGCCATAGGAAGCTTAGAAAAGGAGTTCTACTACACATTCATCAACACCACCTGAGACCCAAGGCCCGGAACATTCCATTTCCTGACATGCACTTCCGAGTGGTATTCTTCTAGGCATGATGGTTGCACAATGGGTGAGAAATACTCGAATAGTGAGTAGGCTCGTCTATTATATCCCATAGAAACTAACTTCAAAGACTGGAGGACTGACCCCCCCCGCCCCCTCCCATCAAGATTGAGTGATAGGTCATCTTCAACCCTAGATTTGAACACATTGTAGTTAATGCCTATGTCTCTCTTAGCTAAAAAAATCCTAAGATTTTTTTTTTTTTAAAGGAATGGATTTTGAGAAGAAAAAAACATGGGGCAGACAGGTACAGAACAGAAAATACAAATGTAAGCTGTTTTACTAATTGTTTTATTGCCACAACAAATTTGCACAGAGAATGACCTGTACAAAACACAATAAAGGTTCAAAATTGAGGGGTTCCCTTAGACAAGGCTGAAGATTTCAGTCTCTGGTATTTGGAACTTGGGGTGCAGTCCCTGTTCTTGGATGGCTCACTGGGTGTGTGACACCGGCCTTGCTTTTAACCAGATTGAAACAGCAGAATGGCCAGCTGGCCCAGGTAGAAGTAAACAAAGTGTTTGGTTTCATGTGTCACACGACTACCAAAGCTCCTCCCTTTCCAGGATGCAGGGCCAGGTGGGGCTGTACTCACTCCTTAGTATGGTCCACAAGCACCTTCTCTACGTCCTCCTCCTCCGACGCCCAAGCAGCACACTCCACCCAGTCCTGTTCTGTCTCCTCTCACATATCCGCATTTTTGATCATGGCCTTTTGGTCTTTGTTTTGTTTGATATTTTAATTATTTAATGTTTATTTTTCTTTCTTTTATTAAGTGTCTCAACTCAAACATATACTTTCTTTAGGGTTTTATCAATAGCCACAACACATTATTACTGTGAGCTAGCCAGCTAGTCCTGTAAGCACGTTGTACACATTAAGATACTACTTCTCCAAATATGAAAAACCCACAGCGAACATCATACTCAACGGTGAAAAACTGAAAACTTTTCCTCTAAGATCAGGAAGAAGACAGGGATGTCAACTCTCATCACTTTTATTCAACATAATACTGGAAGTCCTAGCCACAGCAGTCAGACAAGAACTAAAAGGCACCCAAATTGGTAAGGAAGAGGTAAAACTGTCACTATTTGCAAGATGATGTGATATTACATAGAGGAAAATCCTAGAGACCCAGCCAAAAAACTGTCAGAATAAACGAATTCAGTAAAGTTGCAAGAGACAAAATATACAGAAATCTGTTGCATTTCTATACAATAACGAAGTAGCATAAAGAGAAATCAAGAAAACAATCCCACTTACAATTGCATCAAAAATGCCTAAAAATAAACCACCAAGGAAGTGAAACATTGGTACTCTGAAAACTATAATACAATCGTGAAAGAAACTGAGGATGACACAAACTTACGCGAAGATCTGCCATGTTCATTAATTAGAATACTGCTGAAATGTCCATGCTACAAAAACTCTCAATGCAATCCCTACCGAAATACCAACAGCATTTTTCAGAGAACTAGAATACTAAAGTTTGTATGAAACCACAATAATCTGATTTTAAAAGGGACCTGAATACACATTTTTCCAAAGAAGGCATACAGAAAAGACATTTTCTAAAGACATGAAAAGATGCTCAACATCACTAATCATCAGGGAAACACAAATCAAAACCACAGTGAGATATCACTCACACCTGTCAGAATGGTTAGTATCAAAAAGAAGTAAGTGTTGGCGAGGATTTGGAGAAAAAGGAGCCCTCGTGCACTGTTGGTAGGAATGTAAATTGGTGCAGCCACAGTATTGAGGTTCCTCAAAAAATTAACAATAGAAATACCACACAACCCAGTAATTTCAGTACTGGATACTTACCCCCCCAAAATGAAAATACTAATTGGAAAAGATTTAGGTACTCTATGTTCACTGCAGTATTACTTATAATAGCAAGAAATGGAAGTAACTCAAGCACTGGATAAAGAAAATGGTATCTATATACAATAGGATATTATTCATCTATAAAGAACGAGATCTTGCCACTTGAAACAACATGGATGGACCTAGAGGGTATTATGCTGCTAAGTGCAATATATCAGAGAAAGTCAAATACCATATGATTTCACTTACATGTGGAATCTAAAAAAAGAAAAAGAAACAAACAGAAAAAAAACCTAGATTCTAAAATAGAGAGAACTTCTGGCTCCCAGAGAAGTAGAGGAGAAGATGAGTGATATAAAGAGGATTAAGGGGTACAAACTTCCAGTTATAAAATAAGTCAGAGATGAAAAGTAAGGCATTACACGATACCATAACAACATTATATGGGGACAGATGACTACACTTAGGATGAGCACTGAGTATAGAATTCTCAAAGCTACCATGTACACCCAAAACCAATATAATAATACTGCATGCTAAAAAAAATACTCCTCTGAACAATTCTATGAGGTAGGTTCTACTAACATTTTCATTCTGTAGATGAGAAAACTGAGGCACAGACAGGTTTCCTAACTTTCCCAGGGTCCCACAGCTATTAATTTGGTAGAGCCAGGATGTGAAGGCCGGTGGTTTGGCTCCAGAGCTCATGTTCCTAAGCCATGCTGACCCTTTAAGTATCGGATGGACAACAGTCCTTCAAGGCTCACCTTAAGGAATCCTCTCAAATGAATTTCCCTAACAATCAGATATTTGGCACAACAAATTTCTATTTTTAATTAGAAGAAAATCTATTTGATCTTTAGTTTGATAACTGCATTCTTTGATCATAACAGTAAAATCTGGAAAATAAAGAAAATTTCACCCATAGTTGCATTATTCTATTTAGTGTATTTAGTCTATTTCATTTATGAAGTTTTATATGCATCTGTTTTCTGGGTTTTTTGTTTTTGTTTTTTTTTTAAGAGAGGGAGGGGGAGGGGCCGAGGGGGAAGGAGAGAGAGAATCTTAAGCAGGCTCCACACCAAGTGCTGAGCCCGATGTGGGGCTGGATCTCACGATCCTGAGATCATGACCTGAGCCGAAATCAAGAATCGGACACTTAACCTGACTGAGCCACCCAGGCGCCTCTACGTTCATCTGTTTTTTCACTACTATTATCAAAATACAAGCAATTCTGTAACTACAGTGTATTTTTCAGATTCATTTTACATAAAGGCAGCCTGATGTTTCAGTCAGTCTTCATACTTCCCTTATCTTGAGAAGATTCAAATAACCCCCAAATGTCCCATCTTCCCAGGTGTCCTCCCTTCTACCACCTCTATTCACCCTGAACTCTGCACACCGTCTCTGTGTAGGCACACCACGGAATGAGTGGAATATACCCTAGAGAGGTGAGGGAGGAAATGATCTGATAAGTCATAAATTTCTGGGGGGCTGAAGGGGCCATTCAAATTTCCTAGTCAGATGTCCCCCTAGCAGTTGATGAAAGCAGGCCAGGACAGGTGCAGTGACTCACCCCCCCCCGCCACCACGGTAGCGACAGACCTGGGACCACAGGCACAGGTGTCCTGGCTGTTACACTGGTACTTGTTCTACACAACTACTACGCACAGTCTTCCATCGGCACCACCACTCAGCTACACGTATCAGAGCAATGAGCTAAAAGCAAGTATCTTTAAATAAAGTCCAAATTCTTCCTGACCTCCCACAAGGCTCACTTAACGAGCCCAAGGTTTTTGCTTTATACACTCAGTGTTAATATTATAAAACTTCTGGATGTGTGCAAAGAAACAAAAAGTACTATTCCATCAGTACATAGTACAAAAATTTTATGGTAAGGCATCAATTGAGATGGAACTGACCTATTATAATTCTGTATGTTAACTGTTTATAAAATTATATAGTATTCTTAAATAGTTTTCACTGTAATTTTTTTTTAATGCTACAAATTAATTAGGATAACCTATGAATATGGTCGGTGGGTTCTGAAAGAAAATTTTAAAAATCCTCATATTTCACTTTCAATTTTTTGGCCTGATTTCCTTTTAGATGCTCAGATAGGACACTGAAGGATACTTAAAAAGGAAAAGAGCATAGTTATTTGATGCATGAAAAAGAAGAAAGTAACGTAGGTTAAAATATTACGCCCTGGAGAAAAATCTTGAGAATAAGAGGGTGTTGAACAGAAAGCCACATTTAAGCCTAAAGTTAAAGGAAAACTAATTTATTACGGGAGAAATCAGAGAAGTTTTACAAAGGGAGTATAAGTTAAAACATTTAGCTTAGTGATCATTAAAGCCATGCTTGAAAATGTTTCTACCATTATTACATAATTAGTCACTAGTAAATTAAAATGAAATATAAAGTTCTTAATGATTTAAATTAGCATACAGAAAGGGACGTGAATATAAGGTATTTGGAAAAACAAAGTTGGCTTTATGGCTTCTTCTTTTTATCATTCTACAACAGTTACACCGATGTTTATAAAGTATCACAGACAGACTTCTCTTCTGAAAGCTGTATTTGGAAAAAAGGATGATTTATTAAGATCCTAGCAAATACTTCGTTAGAAGTTTTGGCAAGGCAGTAAGAAGTGGGATTTCTATGAAATTAGAATAAGTCAGAATAAGGTAAATTCACATTGGGAAGGCAAATAACCCTACCTATAGGTTCAAATGTCAAAACATGGTTATTTTAGACAAGGACATGTAGGAAAATCATTCTAAAAGGTCAACTTAAATCGAGAATCAATGTTTTCCAGGGAAAAAACAGACCTGTCCTTTTTGTAAGGCCTGGACCCTCTAAGCAAATGCCACCTGACAAAAGTAAGATTTCCTTCTCTTTGATCATGAGACTATCCCCTAAACTAATTGAAGATCATAAGCCTTAAAATCATCAACAACGCAGTTTCACTGGAGTACAGTCATTTCATGAGTAAATGCCACGTTTGACAGCATGACACCCTAGCCCCTGAACACATGGCTGGTGGACTCCCTGGAAAAGCACAGGACAACAATAATGCAGCCAGGATGGTGTTTACACTGTTTTTCCTGCTGGAAGCTGCTACGTACGGTCTCTCCCCTGCAGCAAGAAACAGGCCTAGTGCCTTTTAAACCTTTATCATATAAAGTAAACAGAGACTTTTATAAGTGACAATTATAAAATATTTCAGTACATATGTTTGATCAACAAATGTTTAAATAGCCAAGCATGCCTCTGCACAAAGAGAAACAGGAGACTTATGGGACAGTGATTTGGCTAATATTTCACCTTACCAGCTCTTAATTGTGAAAAACTCTTACAGAGCTCTACACTCATGAAGTCTTCATTCATTTTTTTCCTATAAAATAATCAGTTGCATGCAGACCTCGGGCAGATCCTGGTCGTCTGCCTCTATGTATTTGTGACAACTTAATTTTCTTCTTTCTCCTTCACCATTGTAGAATTGTCATTAGAGTCATTTGTCTTATTTAATTCCATTTTATTTTACCTTTGTTTTGACTGAGAAAGTAACATTTGAATTAGGAAAATGTTATTTAATAAAAACAGGAACCGTATTCTGAGATTTTAAGTTAATACTGTTGTTTAGCCACTAGGCTATGCTAAAGGATAGTCCATTTGTTCAGGAACACTTCTGTCTTCCAGCTATCCAAAAAAAGGAGGCAAATAAATTTGAAAACTGGATATGAATTATTTAGCCATTCAAAACCTAGTTGCTAATTCATTTAACAGATATATATGAGTTTATATAATTAGTTTATAGGACATATTCCAAAAAAATAAACGGACCCTTTTAAAAAAAAAATCACATCTGTGTCATGTAGTAATGTCCAGTTTGGTTTTAAAAGGATGAAATCATCTTTGTGTTTATTTTATCCAAACTAAACATGCAGTCAATCCTATTTTTAAAAAATTATAATGTCTAGTCATGGACTGGTTATCAGAAACATCAGCTTTTTTTTTCTTTTTTTAAAGATTTTATTTATTTATTTGACAGAGATAGAGACAGCCAGCGAGAGAGGGAACACAAGCAGGGGGAGTGGGAGAGGAAGAAGCAGGCTCCCAGCGGAGGAGCCTGCTGTGGGGCTCGATCCCAGAACGCCGGGATCACTCCCTGAGCCGAAGGCAGACTTAACCGCTGTGCCACCCAGGCGCCCCTAGAAACATCAGCTTTTTATCAGATATGTTTTTCTGCTTATAAAAAGGTTATTTAAAAATGCAACAGTTGAGAACCAAACACATTTATTTTAGATATTTTTCACATTAAAATTATACTTTATTCTCTAACTTGTGTTTAGAACCCTTT
This sequence comes from Ursus maritimus, assembly GCF_017311325.1. Taxonomy (NCBI): domain Eukaryota; kingdom Metazoa; phylum Chordata; class Mammalia; order Carnivora; family Ursidae; genus Ursus; species Ursus maritimus. The sequence goes on along the minus strand of NW_024425563.1, from coordinate 27,888,966 downwards.
GCGTTTCAACTTAGGAACGCAACTTACTGCCATTTTTTCCTTAAAACTCTAAGGAGCACACTACTATTTTCATCAGCACATTATATTAATACCTATCCTTGATGGCATACATCCAGGGCAGTAGGATTCAAATATGCTTAAGAAACTCACAGTGCAGTTGGGGGCACAAAAAATAAACACTGATGAAATGTATTGAGGGCCCACACAGGTGCTATATATGTGATGAATATTCATCTATTTACATGTTATAATGGTTCACATAAGAGATGCCCACATTCTTAGAACATCCAACAGGTTTTATAACTAAAGACCCAGAGGATTTCAAAGTCTAGTTCTCAAAAGTGCTCTGAAGATAAAAATCCATAACCCTCCCAATTTATTGTTTAATCCACTTGATAATCTCTCTAGAAGAGGGGTTTGCCATATTTTAAAGATAAATTAATCTTTTCTTGTCTCTTTTTCAATTATTCATTACTCCTCTGTTAATTATTCATTATAGGATGAATTATTGACAGAACACAACCCAGCCCCAAAGAAAACCGCTATTAATCTACTACTCCTGTCCTATTATCGCTTTGGCAGATGAGGGAGTACTTGGAAGGAAAAGGTTAGTGGACTTTCTCTTCTTAAATGTAATTAAGCTCAGTAAAATCCATTTATGAAACACTGCAGAAAAGAGATGAATACAGTTATGATGTCAAATCATGTTTGCCCATATTCACAGGGGTGATATTTAAAATATTTATGTGTTTCCACAAGCACCAAGGAACCCAAACAGCTGCTTGTGCTAGAGCACCTGACCTGCCCACAGGGATACACTGCTATTACAGCAATGCTGAAAATCTTTAATTCTCGTGGACCATCGTCATTATTATTACATCCAATATGGACATTAAATTAGCTTTTACTGAATCGCTACTATGGAATATGATATTTTTTTTTTAAAGATTTTATTTATTTATTTGACAGAGATAGAGACAGCCAACGAGAGAGGGAACACAGTCAGGGGGAGTGGGAGAGGAAGAAGCAAGCTCACAGCAGAGGAGCCTGATGTGGGGCTCGATCCCATAACGCCAGGATCACGCCCTGAGCCGAAGGCAGACGCTTAACCGCTGTGCCACCCAGGCGCCCCTACGGAATATGATATTCTTAATTATGCTGCATAACACCCCAACTAGCAGAACAGCATCACAGGTATTTTCAGCTCTAGAATTCTTTCCTTCTACTGCTAGTAGAAGGAGACTATACTATAAACTGCAGAGATATCTGCATGTCTAGAATTGCCTGTTGGTATCTTTTAGAGATGGCAGATGATAATCCACCTGGCTGGATCTAAAGCATTCCTGATCTGAATCCAAAGTGAGTTCTTGGGCTTTCTATATTAAATTGAGAGGCTGTGATATATTCTCTTTAATGATCCCCTTGACCGGTAGTCTTGGACAGAAGTCAGCTCCAGACCCATCCTGGGGTTCCTGACTTAGGGGCTCAGAGGTAAGGTATAAACCAGTTCTCCTTCAGTGCAAAGGATTAATAATAAAAAATAAAAAAAGGAAAACAAAAAATCAGGTCTTGGCAGGGCGTTGGATGGTCCCACCTGCCCTGGAGCATTCTAAAGGAAGAAGTTGCCAAAGAGGAGAGCAGGGCTTTCTTTCCACAGAAGTGAAAGGCTGCAGAACTTGCCACATGCCCAACCTCAAGTTTAATCTTGGTTCTTGGGACACTTTGAAGGTGCCAGGGGTATTCACCAGGGTGCTTTGCAAATTAAAGACTACGTTGGAATTATAATACACAGGTTCCGATTTCTTATGGTGCCCTTCATCAAAAGAGATGGATATAAAAATAGTAGCGAAATAACTACTGTGCCGGGAACATACGTTCCTTTATGTCTAACCCTAGACTCTACTCGTCTCTAAGCACTTTGGGGAAGTAGTATTCCAGCTCTCGATTCTCACAGCTCTCTATGCCAGCTGCACCCAACTTGTCTTCATTGGCTTTGAAAGTCCTTCCAGAACTCTTTCTTGCCCATGAATATGCTATGTCATGTGAATGGAACCTTCCTCCTCATTGCCCACCTGAATGCATACTTCAGGTTTTATCTCAAAAGTCAGGTGACTTGTGAGATTTTCATGACTAACTGCAGGTAAAATCAGCTGTTCTTCTCACCAGTTCCCATTCCTCTCTTGGAGCACTTATTGTTCACTATTATAATTATTTGTACACAAGCCCGAATCCCTGACCAGCCACTTCCTTTAGACCAGAGAGAGTACACCACTGAGGTTTGCTCTGGGAAGAACAGAGTAAGGGCTCAATACATACCTGCTAAATAAACCCATGGTGAGCAGGCAGACGAAGGAATGAGCAGAACTCTATTAAATCCCAGAACTCAATCTGCGTTACGAGCTGAGTCATGGTTGGCCTTTACTGTGCATTACTACATTGAAGATGCCATAGTATGGGCTACCCAAATTATGGTTTCCTTTCAAAGAGCCCACCCTCTGAGCTGTTCTTCCCATCAGTGAGACTCGTTCTGACTCTGCTTACGTTGCCCATCCAAACCAAGGAAGCAATGTAGTCCTTAGCCCTGTTAGTCATCCAAAAACTCCTTATCTTATTGACTCATCAGTTAACTCAGCCACAGTGTTGGTGATTTGGCTCCAAAGCCCACAGACGACACCTCTCCGTACAGGAAAGCACCTTCTTAGACTCTTATGTTGGTTGCTAATCTCAGAGGGAGCCATTTTAGCAACTGCTTCTCTCCACTGTGAAAAAAAGGTCACATTTTTTCCTAATAACTAAAAGCCCTGTGCTGGGATTTGACTGTAGTGAGTCCAATAGTGTTAATCTTAGGAAGACCCAGGTTTTTAACAAACTCATTTTATTGTATTCAAGAATCCAGACCTGTTACCTCACCAACTACAAGGGATAAAGAACCCTGGCTGAGATGAGGGCTGACCCTGGCCCACAGGAGTCCCCAGGAGACAGGCTCTGTGGTCTGGCTTACCCACCAGCATCGGTTCCTCCAGTATTGATGTAGTTTTCCACTCACACATTGGATGAACACTCACATTCCTCCCTGACACAACTTTCACAGCCTCCTGGGTTATATCTGAATGACATTTTAGCTTTAATATATTTTAAGAAAGTTTAACTATTTCTAGAGACCTGAATGCTATGCTTGTTTCAACCATCATTATGTTTTGGAAAGTATCTCTTAGAAGTTATCTCCATCTATCACTACTCTTTATCCACAGAAATGTTGTAAAATACCATGCAATCGTTACCAATGTTATGTTAGCATGGAAACAGTTATTTTAATTAAATACCCATGTGTTTAGATCTAAAGGTGTCTAGGAGTTTAAAAAATTAAGTTATCCCATAAATGTCACTTTGGAGGAAAATTCCATGATATACTGACTCTGTCAGTAAACTGACAAAAGTGAAACATTGAAATTAAATCCACTAATTCAGAAGAAAAAGATCTTCAAGTACACACTCACCCACTATGTTTCATATGTGGCGGTTTATCCATTCGTACTGCTAATTTGATTTTTAAGTCCGAGTCCTGGCTATTTTTTGGAACTATCATTCGGTGCAACTCAGCTGACTTGGAGCTATTAGACGTTGGGTATAATATCACCTGTAAAAGACACAAAAAGAAAACATTTAAGTGCACAATACAGTGCCTAGTGATTGAAACGGAAATCTTTTCTATGTTTTCCTGTTTAAAAAGAAGGTATCATGCCCAAATGTGTCTAAGCCATTTGACTCTCACCACAACAGATGGGTTTTCAATACAGACTCATTTATCTTTTTGACAAATATGTGTTTTCATATTATCACATAACGAGTTTTCTTCCTGTGTCACTTCATAATGAGGTAAGAGCACAAAGGCTGCAGCTGAATTGACAGCTGAGAAATACTTGTTAGTCACCTATAATTTCAAGACTATTCTAAACTCCTCAGGACAAAAGTTCAGAGAGAAATATTTTTTGAAATTACAGATAGCATGTTTAAGAAAGTAAAACCAATTATTTTAGGCAGCAAAAATATAACTCGTATTTTAATACTTTCATTGTAAAATAGTGTTGAATGAAATCAACTCAATAAGAGATGGAAAAGACTGGCATCATAGCACATTTTCTGTCTTAGATCAATACCAAAGGATTTTTCGCCCTGATGACATGTTTTCAAAACTATGAAGATGATATTATGATTGAAACAAAGTAATTATTCTTAACAAAACTTCCAAATTACCAAGTGATTATTTCATAGCCCCACAGCTTCACAAAGCTTACTCTTCCGATAATACGCGTCATGTATAAGCATACCCCATCTTACAGCATTTCACTGTGTTGTTCTTCACAGACACCACATTTTACAAATTAAAGTCTGTGGCAAGCCTGCGTTGAGCAGGCCTACTGGTGCCGTTTCGCCAACAGCATCTGCTCACCTTGCGTCTCCGTCACATTTTTGGTAATTCTCAAAATGTTTCAAACTTTCACATTATTATTCTATCTGTGATGGTGATCTGTGATCAGATAATAACCTTATGATAGCCTCTGAGTGTTCAAGTTAAAGAAGGAGTCACCCGTATCACTTTAAATCAAAATCTAGAAATCACTAAGCTTAATGAGGAAGGCATGTCAAAAGCCAAGATAGGCTGAAGGCTAGGTCTCGTGGGCCAAGTTGTCATTGCAAAGGAAAGTTCTTGCATGAAATTGAAGGTGTACTCCAGGGCATGCATAAGTGATAAAAAGCAAAACAGCCTTATTGCTAATACAGAGAAAGTTTCAGTGGTTGGGATAGAAGATCAAATAAGCCACAACATTCCCTCATGCCTCATGCAGAGCAAGACCCGAACTGTTTGCAATTCTGTGCAGGATGAGAGAGGTAAGGCAGCTGCAGAAGAAAAGTCTGAAACTAGCAGAGGTTGGTTCATGAGGTTTAAGGAAAGAAACCAATCTCCGTAACTAATAAAAGTGGCAACGCTGAACAACATATTTTCGATGTACACGAAACAGTCTTATATTGGGAGAGGAGATCATCTTAGACTTTCATAGCTAGAGAGGAGAAGTCACTTACTGGTTTCAAAGCATCCAACGGACAGGCGGACTCTCTTATTAGGGGCTCATGTAGCTGGTGACTTTAATTTGAAGCTAAAGCTCATTTACCTACCATTCCAAAAATCCTAGGGCCCTTAAGAATGATACTAAATCTGCTCTGCTTGAGCTCTGTAAATGGAATAACAAAGCCCTGATAACAGCACATCTGTTTATAACGTGGTTTACTGGCTATTTTAAGTCCACTGTTGAGACCTACTGCTCAGAAAAAAGATTCCTTTCAAAATATTACTGTTTAATGACAATGCACCTGGTCACCCAAGATCTCTGATGGAGATGGACAAGGAGATTAATGTTCTTTCCATGCTTGCTAACACAACATCCATCCTGCAGCCCATGGATCGAGGAGTGATTTTCACTTTGAAGTCTTATGTAAGAAACATACTTTGTAAGGCTAAAGCTGCCGTAGATAATGATTACTCTGATGGATCTAGGCAAGGTAAATAGAAAACCTTCTGGAAAGGATTCACCATTCTAGGTGCCATTAAGAACATTTATGATTCATGGGAAGAGGTCAAAATATCAACAGTAGCAGGAGTTTGGAAGAAGTTGATTCCAATTCTCCTGGATGATTTTAGGAAGTTTCAAGACTTCAGTGGAGGAAGTAACTGCAGATGTGCTGCAAACAGCAAGAGAACCAGAAGTAGAGCCTGACGATGGGACTGAACAACTATTTCTTGAGATACAACAAGATTGGCATGAGGCCAATTAATTACCCTGCAATGACCTGTAAGTGTTCAAGTGAAAGGCAGAGTCACACAACAAACGGCTGCAGTCTCATGGGAACACATCAGCAGGTACTTCTTGTGAATGAGTAAAGGACGTGCTTTGAGATGGAATCCACTCCTGATGAAGATGCTGTGAAGACCGTTGAACTGACAATAAAGGATTTAGAGTATCACACAGACTTAGCTGGCAAAGCAGTGGCAGGGTTTGAGAGGACTGATTCTAACTCTGAAGGAAGTTCTACTGTGTGTAGAATGCTCGCAAACAGCATCGCATGCTAGAGAAATCGTTCACGAAAGGAAGAGTCGATCAATAACGGCAAACTTCGTGTGGTCTCAATTTAAGAAGTGACCATGGCCACCCTAACCTTCAGGAACCACCACCCTGCACAGTCAAGGATCATCGACATCAAGGCAGGATCCTCCACCAGCAAAAAGATCGCGATTTCCTGAAAGCTCAGAAGATATTTAGCATTTTTAGTAATAAGTATTTTTTAATTAAGGTACATACTTTTTAAAGATGATGTTATTGCACACTAACAGATTACAGTATAGTGTACCCATAACTTTTATATGCACTGAGAAACCAAAAAACTCATTTGACTCACTTCATCAGGATACCCATTTTATTGCAGAACTCTGGAACTAAACTCACAGTATCTCTGAGGTATGCCTGTACATAAAACGATATATTTTCCCCACTTTAGTCAGTCGTAACATTATTTAGACATGGCATGTATCCAAGCCTTCACATTTTTAAATGGGAGGACTATATTCTGAAGGATAAAGATATGAAATGCAGTGTATATTTTAATCCACTCTTACTTTAAACCAGTGTGACAAGTAAACAAACCTGAAATTTCTATATAAATGAAGAATTAGAAACACACTCAGGTATGCTAAAATGTTCTTAACAACAAAACGCGGCAAGTGAATTTGGCACGCTCTGCCAAAAAACAAAAGCCTTCATTTCATGTATAAGTGGAACTATTCACAGACAAATTTTCAAGCAAAGCTCTTTTTCTCTCTAGGAAAGACAACAGTCATAAAAGCTTCTTAAACTATTCTCAACCTCCCAGTTGTTAAATGCAACTACTATTTTGAGACTTTTCTCAAGCCTATCCTAAAAGCCACAGTGGAGTTGAATCCAGCATATCTACACGCTTCAGCATATAAAGGCACATCCAGTAACAGATAAAACGGCATTTGTGATATTTTAAAAAAATGATATTATAGAATTAGTCCTTTCTGACTGCTAAAATATCCAATGGAACATTTTACAGATTCTTAAATGACAGTTAAAAAAATAATAATTTTTGGCTCAAACCAATAGACAAAACAATGTTGTTATCAACTTAGAGGAGAATTCCAAAAAAGAAACAAAGACGAAGGGCTGTCTATCCCCCACCCTCTGAAGCTGTAGCAGCCATTCCCCTAGCAATTCTGGAAAGCTTTTTCTCCTTCTCCCTACCACATCCTTTCCCCCCCCCCCCAAATTTATTTTGGCATGAGCCACCTACAGACTTTATTCCTTTCTAATTCTTTCTATGTTTACACAAAAATTGGTATTGTTTCAAACCCCAAAAGTCTTATACAGGATGAGAATATTTAAGTGAAAACCTCTGGAAATTTTCTCATTCTCTAAATGCTGATGACGGGTCACTAAATAAGGTCCCAAAACAACTAATTGCATCTTATCCGCAAATTAAGGATCATCTCACTATTGAATACCATCATTTCCGCCACATTTTAGTTTCCTAATGGGTACTTCTAAGTGAAGTCAGTGGAAGAATTTATTGCTTATCTCTGTTCAATTAAACATGTGAGGACCCATTATGTGGGGACACTCAAAGGTGAAAGAAGACAGATGGCTCAGATCCTTCAGGGAGTTCATAGTTTCTTATCAGAGCAGAGTTCAAAACTATCGGATGATCTTACTTCCTCTCATTGCCCTCCTATCCCTGAGATGTGCCAACGTTTTCTGATTTTGTCAGTCTCTGGGTTCACTCACTGTCATGTCTTTGTTGGCTCGGTTCTATCACATGGGAACTAATACCCTGGGTTACATTTCCTCCTTTTCAAAGACCTAAAATTGTCTGTTTCTCCTGACAAACACTGACACATGTAACAAATGGAGGTCCATCCATAGGAAATACATTGTTTACAAAAGAACTGTACTGGTGGATAAGTCCTGAACCTAGTTTTAACAATGACTGTAAAACAGTCTCCAGGTCCCCAAATTGCACAAGCATGAAGTGGTTATGTCCTCTACATTGATGCAGATGGTAACAGACAAGCAGCAGCTCCCAATGTGTAGAGCCTAAAGGACCAGGAGGAATAGAGGACAAAGGAGCTCTTGTTCAGATGCAGAACAATGGTCTAATCAAGAGATCCTGAACACTGCAAGACAGGATTTCAGTCTTGTCCCTGGACAATTATTGCTATGTATTTTCACTTTACCCCCCCCCCCCCCCCCCCCCCCCCGCCGAAATGGGCTACTTGATTGTAGCTCGCCTACATCTGTTCCACTGCTGTAGACTGGATTGGTGCTAGGGCAGGGTGGGGAGGGGAGGTGGAGTAGTTCATAGGTTGCAAAGAGCCACAGCTGGGCCTGACAGAGATGCTGGATTCTGGCCTGGATGAAACTTTGGGTTGATTCCCTTGAGATGAAGCGAATGTGTTCTATGTGTAGGAGGAAGGGTAACAGACCTATTTTCATCTTTGGCTACAGGGGCAAACTACAGCTGATCATCTGTTTACTAGGATTTGTGCTTTGCCTAGCACAGAACTAGCTAGAAGCAGCTAGTCAGACAGAGATTGTATTTTCTAGCTCCTCTTGCATCTAAGTAGGGACATATGAAAGTTCTAGCTAATGGAATATGAAGAGAAGTGGTAAGCATCACTCTGGGGAAAAACGATGAAGATACAGGTATGCCGTCTCATCCTTTTTACTATCTGCTAGCCAAATGCAGAGAACTCCAATGCTCTAGGAAGTGAGAGCCATAAAACGAAACGGAAGAAACTATAAGCCTGACTCACCACACGGAGGAAAGCTACCCCATCTATCAG
>NW_024425563.1:27842427-27880045 GCF_017311325.1 Ursus maritimus | reverse complement strand
CCACAGCAAACCGTTATGCAGGTGTTACTGTTTTGAACTAGTGAAATGTTTGTTGCAGCAGTACATTAACAGAGTTTGGCATCATAGGTCTTCTTTCACAGGTAAGTACTCAAAAATTTTAAGAGAAGCAGTTCTACTTGAATAGGACTTGGCATAGTAATTAAAATATTTAACAGATATAAACATTTACTAAGGATTCTGCTCTTGTCTGGGTTTATATCTCAAATTATGGCTCTGTACAAAATAGTTTCTTCTATTATTTAGCAAAGTTGCCTCTTCTTTGCTATTCATTTCTATACACATTTCTGGTTCTTCTCGTTTATTTTTGTCACCAACACTTTAAATGTCTTGTCACTTAGCATGACACATTTTATGATTCCTTATCTTAAATATAAAACCAACCTATCTTCTTCATAATAAAATGTCAACACTACTTGCCGTCTTTGCTGAGGTGTAATGAAAAGCACAAATTTTTTTTAGGCTTTGTTTAAAATTTTGTCAAATTTAATATACAGGAAAAAAACCCCTTAAGTATGAAGCGTATTAATACATAAACACATAATGTTTAGAGTAATAGGCGATTCACTGGATCTTAACATAGGTTTGCTGACACCTCTACACTGTTTTCCTCCTATTAAAATATATTATATCCAAGCCATGTGCATTTGTGCACGTTTCACATTATTTTAACTTTGTGACCTATCCATTTAAGGCCTTCCAAATTTCTAAATGATTTCAACAAAGGTCTGAAAAATGTAAAAACTAAAAGGGGAAAAATCTAGAACTAAAGGGAGCTAGATAGGCCCTGGTGCTAGGTAAGCAATTCATTGTCCTTTTCCATGAATATCTGTTAGCCTAGAGAAAGAAAATAAGAGTATGTGACCACAATTCTTGGATTTTAGTCTTAAATTAGAGATACATACTTGATACAATTCTAGCTCAAAGATGGGTACAGCCAGCAATTCTGGAAGGAATCAGGACAGAATGTATAGGGAAATTACTTTCATTTAGGAGTCTCAAAGAACACATAAAAATTACAAGGCAAGACATGGGGAAGAAACTGAGACAAAGACACGAGGCTGTTGGAACTGAGCTACCCAGGAGCAGGACTCTAGAAAAAGGCACACAATCCTTTGCTAATATTCTTACTACTATCTTTGGTTCTCAAGCCCTTCCCCAAGCTTAACTGGTCAGTTCCTTCTTTGTTTCCTGAACCTACCCCCAGTCAGCTTCCATTGCTTGCCCCCCACAAGGACTTCAACCAATACAAATCCTCATTGGATCTTCTGCCATGTCAATTCCCCATCTCATCAACAGGTAAGGAGAACACTAACAGACACATGAAAAGATGCTCAACATTATTAATCATCAGGCAAATGCAAATCAAAACCAAAATGAGATATCTCACACCTGTCAGAATACTAGGCTCAAAAAGATACAAAACAAGTGTTGGTAAGGATGTGGAGAAGAGGGAAACTTCATGCACTATGGATGTAAAGAGGTACCACTACTGTGGAAAAGAGGACTGGCAGTTCCTCGAAAAATGAAAAATAGAATTATCGTATGATCTAGTAATTCCACTACTGAGTATTTATCCAAAGAAAACACTAATTCAAGAAGATACGTACACCTCTATATTTCTCGCTGCATTATTTACAATAGCCAAGATATGAAAGCAACCCCAAAGTCCATCAACAGATGAATGAAGAGGATGTGGTATATATACGTAATGGAATATTACTCAGCCATAAAAAGAATGAGATCTTGCCATTTCAAACAACATGGGTGGACCCAAAAGCAATTATGTTGAGTGAACTAAGTTAGAGAAAGATAAATGCCCTATGACTTCACTTATGTGTGGAATCTAAAAAACAAATGAACAAAGAACAGAAAAAAACCCAGTCTCTAAAATGCAGAGAACTGGTGGTTGCCGCGGGGTGGTGGATAGGGATACGGGCGAAACAAGTGATGGGGATCAAGAGGTACAAACTTCCAGTTATAAAATAAGTGCCAGAGATAAAAAAAATACAGCATAGGGAATAGAGTGAATTAATACTTAAAAAAAAAAAAAAAAAGAAGGTGAAACACAAACTTTCGAGGATTAGGAAGAGAACACTATAATTGAGACTAGAGGCCAAGGAGGCAGAAAAACCAGAATGTGATGCACTATATTCAAGGTGGACAGTGTTTCAGAGAGTAGGAAATGGCCAACAGTGCCAAATGGCCAATGAGAGAGTAAGCACAGTAAAAACAGAAAGGGTACTGCTTGGTTTAACAGAGTAATCACTCAACATCTCAGCAAGTTATGTGAGGCCAGACTGTGATAGTTTCAAGAACAAAAATCTATCCAAGGAAGAGGAAAGAACTTCATTTAACTCTTAGGTGATCAAGATAGGGCAAGCCGGGCAAGATCACTTTGGCTAGAAGAGCACTGTTTGCAAATGTAGGGGCAATAAAGCCAGGGAGGGTGCGGAGGGTAAGAAAATGGGAAGTTGTGCTGACAGATGAGAGCAGAAAGGAAGACTGGGGATAGGCTGTAAAGGGGCATGTTTTGCTAAGGAGTTTATAGGTTATCCCATAACATGCGATTAAAAGATGCTTTTAAGCCAGGGAATGACAATCAAATGTTTATACCCCTGAGTAAAGAATCACCCCCCCCCCTCTATTCAGCTGTATACATTTCAGAGCAGAAGTGTGGTGAGGTGTCCTAACACCCAACTGAGAGATGAACTGGCCTTAAATATACATCTTTAAAACAGAGTAAGGAGAGAGTAAAAATGCTAGTAGCTGGAATCATGTTTCAATTTGTGATTAAAAACCCTTTTTGCTGACAATCAGATGTCCTTGAGACACAGAGGTCTGTAAGGACATGTATAAGGGAACATCTCAGATAAGTAGAGCTATCTCTATACGAGACCTTGACTTTCTGGGTTCAGTTGACATTTTTCTATCTTTCTCCTTCAAATGACAGTGATTTTACACTTTAGCTAAGATTCACAATGACTAAGATTTTATACTTTATCTAAGGTTCACAATGTGAACTTTTCACGTACCAAGTACCTTCCTGAGAGCTATGACCTTGAGAGAAAGACTAACTGCATTTACTTCATTTCAATAAATTTGTATTTAGCACATGTTAATAACTAGGATATATTTTCTCCAATATCAGGGCCTCTGTATTTTCAGTGTGTGGAGTAGATAAATCAAAAGATTTTTCTGAGAGAAATCTACATCCTTAGTAACATTTTCCAGTGTTTTAATACACTTGAGGTTGCTTCGTCCAAATTATTTCCCCTTCGATTTAATATCACCGCTTCCTGTCCTACTTAGTTGAAACAAAGAACACCTGCTCACTCACACTGATGCTCTTTTGTGTACCGAAAGATTAGCATTAAGCCTTCTACCAACCTCATTGTCCATAGGCTAAATCCAGTTCCCTTTATTTTCAAAGTTGGAAAGAATCCTGGAATTTACAATACGGAACTGATCAAACTCCCAACTCCTTACCAAATGAGTATTTGGCCTGACAGAGAACCATTCAATTCCTTCCTTCTATATAGTACTTTTTTTTTTTTAAATAAGGCCCTTTTCAAATAAAACAGTAAAAGTATAATCTTGATTCAGTAGTTTTTCCTGACATTAACTTGTTAAAGGATAGAGATTAAAAACCTTGTTATTTACATGATGGAGGCTGAGGAGGGCATATGCAAAAGAAAAACCAAGGTGTATAAATTATTCCTTAATCTCTTCTGAAATCTCTACTTCATAATGAACCATTACAGGAAAGGGCTCTTAGAATGCACTTAGCAGACTGTGCTCCCTGAAGGCAGAAGCTATTCTGTGGTACAGCGTCTCATCTGTGGCTTCTAGGTTAATGTAAGCCAGTATCTTCAATTAAGCCCTTCTTCACCACGATTCCCCTTCATATCCCAGACTAGACACTTACCAAGTTATTTGTTGGCTGGCTGACTGGATAGATGCTCAGAGAAATTAGAAATAAAAATGCAAACCTAAAATTGATACTTGAGAAAAAGGCTTGCGAAATTTGGTAACAGAAAATGATGGTAGTGATTTTGTAGGCCAGAGTTTGTATGCTATTTGCCAGTCTGTAAAAATTTATGAAACTCTCATCTTTCCATTCCTGTGGTAGGTAGAGTAGGTTTCCCACAGATGTCTCTACACATCCTAATCTGCAGAAACTGTGAGCAGGTCACCTTACATGGCAAAAGAGATTTGAGGTAGCAGGTGGAATTCAGATCGCTAATTAGCCAACCTTAAAATAGGAAGATAATCTTAGGTTATTGAGGTGGGACCGATACAATGACCGGAGTTATTAGGGAAGAGGAAGGTAGAAGAGTGGGTGTTGGGGGCTCCTGGGTGGCACAGCGGTTAAGCATCTCCCTTCGGCTCAGGGCGTGATCCCGGCGTTCTGGGATCGAGCCCCACATCAGGCTCCTCTGCTATGAGCCTGCTTCTTCCTCTCCCACTCCCCCTGCTTGTGTTCCCTCTCTCGCTGGCTGTCTCTATCTCTGTCAAATAAATAAATAAAATCTTTAAAAAAAAAAAAGAAGAGTGGGTGTTGGAGCCATGAGATGTGAGAAACACTCAATTGGCCAGTGATGACTTTGGACACGGAAAGAGGCCATAGCCAAGGAATACAAGCAGTCTCTAGAAACCGAAAAGGTAAAAATAAATTGCATTCTTCCTTAGATCCTCTGGAAAGAACTCCACTCTGCCAACATCTTGATTTTAGCTTACTGAGATTCATTTTGGACTTCTGACCTCCACAAATGTAAGACAATAAATTTGTTTTGTTTTTGGTAATTTGTCAAAGTCACAATAGGAAACTAATACAGATAATAAAGGCTGAAATTTGATCATGAAAGAACACAAAATGACGAGATTTGATTAAAAAAAAAAAAAACCCTAAATTTACCTTTTAAATTTCTTCTGCCAACTATGTGATTCAAAGACATTTTTACATACAGACTTCTATCAGTAGCTTTGTCTGATTATTTTAACAAGAGGTTTCTGTGTGTGCTTATTTCTCTCACATTCCTGAAGCATTCTGCTTACATGAAATCTTTTGAAAAAGTTTTTTTATTTTGTTAAAGTTTTGACTTTCCTTATCCTATAAATTTTTTAAATGATTAATAATGAGGCTGATTATTTTGGTTACTGGAATGAAGACCAACATGGATATATTTCTAACAAATTTAAAGTTTCACAAACCCAAATGATTAAGGATTATTTCTATTACCAAGTCTTTCTTAAAGATTTTGAAAGACATAGTCAAGGCTGTCACTATATTTTTTATGGCTCAGTTAAAGATATTGGCCTTTATTCATCTTCATATATCACTTTTACTGCTTGTAAGGTGTCGATTTCTCCTTGGATGGAGCAATATATTCCATTACCACTACATCTGTGTTTTTTAAGACTTATCTAGACAGAAAAGCATCATTATTATTCTTGATCTATTCCCCTCAACCATAAATTATGAATAGCAGTAACCTTTATATTTCCTTACCAATACAGTTTCTATTAGAGGATACTGCATGAGAAGCTTTATCCCGTTTCTTTTTACTAGTCTGGTTATAATAATGCCTGGCATTTATAAAGAACCTTTCAACTGAATGCCACAAAGTGCTTTGTAAAATTTAAATTAATTCTCACATCACCCTTAAAAGATAGGCATTACTCTTGTTATGTAAATAACTTGACACTGAAGTTAAATGAATAACTAAGGAAAATTACTTCAGGATAACAATAGACACTTTCAGTGTTACAACCCCCTCCCTCAACCCAACAGATTATTCCCTTAATTATTTCACAAACATTATAATTACTAACGTAGCTTTGTTCTTGCTTGGGTGATTAAACACTGTAAGAATACATATGTATGTATTTACCTATCTATTGATTTAAGTACTGTAAGAATTTTCAGAGCCAAGTCCATTTTATTTCTGTTAATCCAGAACATTCAATGGTAGGGTGGGAAGGAGAAGGTTACAGACTACGTCTAAACCTGAGTAACTCCAGCTGCATCCTTAAATATAGGTGATAGACATTCAGTATACGGTAAGGTAAGATAGAGGGTGGTGGGGAATAAAGGTCAGGGCAGAGAACGAGAAGTTAAGTGTCTTGGCCTCTTGCTCTCCTGGCTATTTTCACAGAGCCAATACCAGAGTCAAGTTCTTCTGGAAGCAGGTTTTAAACTTCTCAGTTTCTGGTGCTCAATAATGAATCTGAATCTTGTACCTCTTACCTAAAGAATTTGTTTTTGACTCGAACACTACAGACAATAACTAGCAGGGAACAGAAGTACTTAGCTTTTCTGAACCAGTGCTAAACACCGTGAAGGTGAATGTTAAGTGGCTCCGAATAGCTCCAAGATGCACAGGACCGTCCTTCCTTAATGCAGCAACTATAAGAGGAGGCTTGTAATGGACTTGAGGATGTTCTTTTTTTTTTTTTTTTTTTTTTTAAAGATTTTTTATTTATTTATTCGACAGAGATAGAGACAGCCAGCGAGAGAGGGAACACAAGCAGGGGGAGTGGGAGAGGAGGAAGCAGGCTCATAGCAGAGGAGCCTGATGTGGGGCTCGATCCCATAACGCCGGGACCACGCCCTGAGCCTAAGGCAGACGCTTAACCGCTGTGCCACCCAGGCGCCCCAAGGACTTGAGGATGTTCTAACCTGCTTCCTCCGTGTATTAAGAGCGACGGGCTCAACATATTAGAATATCACTCTTTCTGTAGGATCTACACCACACATTATTCTGCAGTTGTTGCACTTTCTCACTTGGTAAGGAAGCTCAGGCAGTCAAACGAAGGGAGTTATTCTACTGTCTACCACAATTTTGCATAGGAGAAATGAAACGGAATCAGGCAAAGTTCAAGAGATTCATTTCTTCATTCATCTTCCCAACATTAACTGGACATGTATTGTAGGTCAGAAACTATTAGATGTTGGTGAAATGATACTATGTCCTAGGCCCCACATTCGACAGGAAATGGAAATACCCTACTGTAAGTTTTTACACTACATACAGTCTTATATCATTTGTGATGAGTTAAAGCAACACTTAGAATAAGTTATTGATAATAAGTCAACAAAGAAAAAATGGAACCATAAAAACATTCAATTAGTCTAAAGAAGAGAAAAAAGGGAATAAAGGACAGGAGAGACAGAACAAACAGCTAAATGACAGATTTAAACTTAACCACGTCAATAACTCATAATAACGATTAAAAGATTGCCAGATTGAATAAAAAATAGAAACCCAATTATACACTGCTTAAAGAAACATATTTTACAAGTAAAAAAATAGATCAAAGGATGGAAAAAGATAATATGCTAACACTTGTTTAAAACAATCTGGGACGGCTAAGATAAAGTATATTTTAAAGCAAAGTATATTACAAGGGATAAGGAAGGTCATTTCATAATGAAAAAGCAGTCAATTAATAAAAAGGACATGGAGATCATTAATAGTTGTGCACTGAGCAACAGATCTTCAAGATACAAGAAGAAAAAAAATGATAGAACAAGTCCAAAATTATACTGAGATTAATACCAATTTCTCAAAAATTGATAAAAAAAAGTATATAGAAAACCAATAAAGATATGGAAGATCTGAATAATAATCTGAACTATCTGACTTTTCTGAAACACCCTATTAAACAGTGGAGGAATACACAGTGTTTCTAAATGCATGTGGAACATTCACCAGATGGACCATATTGTGGGTGATAAACTAAGCCTCAGTAAATTTTAAAAGGATCAAAGTTCTCTAAGTATATTCTCTAATCATAACAGACTTCAATTAGAAATTAATAACAGAACTCGGAAAAACCCTAAAATATGTGGAAACTAAATGACACATGCTTAATAACCTACGGCCAAAGGGAAAAAAATCAAAATAAAACTTAGTATTTTCAAAAGGATGAAAAAAAAAAAAAAGACAAAAAGCTGTTGGATGCCACTAACACAATAATTAGCAAATGGGCATTTATAGCCCCAAATACTTTGTTTAGAAAAAATAGGTTTTTCTCAAATCAATGCCTTCCACTTCTAAGAAACAGAAAAAGTATTATAAATTAAATTCAAGATACATAAAAGAAATAATAAAGATCACAGCCCAAATAAAAATTAGCAGAAGGAACTTTATCAACTTGGTGAAGGGGATCTACCAAAAAACCCTACACAGCTAATATTATACTTAATGTTGAACAAAGACTGGATGCTTCCCCCCCAAAAAAAAATTGAGAACAAGACAAGGATGTCCATTTTCACTACTTCTTTTCAACACGGTATGGAGGTTCTAGTAGGTATAATAAGGCAACAAAAGGAAACTAAAACCATCTAGATTAGAAAGGAAAGCCAAAGTGTATTTTTAGACAATAATATTGCCTATGGAAAAACAACCTACCAAATGCTACTACAACTAGGGAGTTCAGCAACACTGCAGGGTCCAAGATCAATATAGAAAAGTCATCTGTATTTCAATATACTGGCAATATCTAATTTAAAAAATTAAAACAAAATGATACCACTTAGAATAGCATCAAAAACATGAAATACTCAATGACAGATCAGATTTAAAAAAATGCAAAACCTTGCTATGAGGAATGAAGAAAGACCTAAATAAAGGGAGGGATATACTATATTCATGGGTCGAAAGACCCAATACTGTTGATCAGTTCCCAAACTGATCTACAGATTCAGTGAAATCACAGTCAAAATACACTCAGTGTTTTTTATAGGCAGCTACAAACTGATTTCAAAATTCATAGGAGAAAGCAAAGAACTTAGAACAGTCAAGAGAACTGGAGAATAAAAACAAAAACAAAGCTGGAGAACTACCAGTCCTTTGTATGAGAGACTTACGATAAAGCTAATCAGAGCAGTGCACCATTGGCATTAAGACAGGAAAACAGATCAATGGAACAGACTAGAGAGTCCAGAAATAGACCCATACAATTGATTTGCAACAAAACGCTAAGGAAATTCGGTGAAGTCTTTTCAATAAACAGTACCAGAACACCCGGGTAGTCATACGTCCAAAAAGTAGACCTCAATCTATACATAGCTCTAAACACACAAAAATTAACTAGAAATGGATCAAAGATCTAAACGTGGAAATCTAAAACCATGGAACTTCTAGAAGAAAACAGGGACGAATTCTGACCTTGGGCTACGCCAAGATTTCTTACACACAGCACCAAAAGCATGAGCCATAAAAACAAATTCACAAGCTGGACTTCATCAAAATTAAAAACTCCTGCACTTTGAAACACACTTTTAACAGAACGAAAAGACAAACTACAGACTGGGAGAATATTTAGAAAGCATATCTCTGATAAAGGAGTTGTAAACAATTTATTATGGTTTTTCCAGACTCAAGAACAACAAGCAACTCAATTAAAAATTGGGGATTCATCAGGGCACTTCGGTGGCTCCATCGGTTAAGTGTTCAACTCTTGATTTTGGCTCAAGTCATGACCTCAGGGTCGTGAGATCAAGCCCTGCTTGGGCTCTGTGCTGGGTGTGGAGCCTGCTTAAGAGTCTCTCTCTCTTTCTCTCTCTCTGCCCCTGCCCCCAGCCCTTGCATGCATGCGCTCAAAAAAAAAAAAAAAAAAAAAAAAGGTGGGGCTTCATCAAAGATGATGTACGGATGACAAGCATGCCAAAAGATGTTCAACATGGGGGTGCCTGCGTGGCGCAGCCGTTAAGCGTCTGCCTTTGGCTCAGGGCGTGATCCCAGGGTCCTGGGATCGAGCCCCACATCAGGCTCCTCCGCTGGGAGCCTGCTTCTTCCTCTCCCACACCCCCTGCTTGTGTTCCCTCTCTCGCTGGCTGTCTCTGTCAAATTAAATAAATTCTTAAAAAAATTAAAAAAAAAAAAGATGTTCAACATGATTACATTAGTTGTTAGAGAAGGGCAAATTAAAACCATAATGAAATAACACACGCCTATTAGAAATAAGAGCTAAGTATAGTGTATGTGTCTAATATCTGCTCTTTCTGGGAGAGAGGCAGACCTCTATTACTATGGGGAAATTGAAATGTCAACTTCTGCTAATATAATCACCCACATGGACCCACCATGGAGGATCCTATTTATAACCTGTTCACCCTCCTGAATGTGAGAAAGTAAGAAAATGCTTTCCTTTACCTCTACAGTGAAGATGCCAGCCAACCCCTTACAGAAGGTCCCAGGTAGAGTCACTAACAGCTGAAGCATGTTATTGGAGGCTCCCTTCCTTCAAAGTCAGACTCTGAATGATAAGTCTTCTCTAACTCTTCACAGCATGTGATTAATGAGCCAGACATAATTAATTGCAGCTAGAAAAAGTATGTAGAAAGAATGTGCACTGTGTATGATTTATCTCTGGCTCTCCACCCATCTGTGGTCCTGCCTCTTGTCACTGGCATGGCTCTTCAGAGAGGACAGCAGAGTCCTGTGACAAATGGCTACATGAATGGACTAAAGGAGGAAGGAGATCTTTTCTGTGGTTTTTAGTTTCAGAGAAGCTACACTCCTTGCTAAAACCAGAAAACATCCATGGTATAGGGTGAGTTGAAATTAGGCACATGAAATGCAAATGAGTATTCCACTTTGCAGTAGAGGATGTTATTTCGCTGAGCACGGTAGCAGTCATCCAGTGCTGGGATTTCAATAAAACTAGATATTAAGTTCTGCTTTCAAAGTGAAGAAAAATACTTATTATGATTTCACTAGCAGCTTCTCTAATGCTTGATTCATATGTAGATGAATCAAGTCCATATAATGCTGGAAACTTTTTTTTTTAATCCTCAAATATAAATTTTGACTGAGTGAAGGAAAAAGCCCTGAAGTGATTAACTGTATATTTATTTTTGAATGGTTAGGATGCTTACTCAAAACATGTGTAGTCTACTCCTAATTTATTACTTTGTATGTTGAAATCAGCGGTTCTATGATGACTGTGTACAAAACCAGGCAATTAAGAGAAAAGTTTAAGCTCAATGGGTTCTAACCAGTTATATATGGGGTATCCAATTAACTATGGTAAGTCTGGCTAAAATAATTAAAGTAGCTCCTAAAAGTTTTAACATTCATGAAGAGCTTAGAGAATTCAATTCACCCAAAGCTGTTATTCTCCCTTGAGAATAACAGAAAAGGATATCGCTAGAAAAACCAGAGGGGCAAGAAAGAGAAAATCAGACTGACCAGTTAATTAGAGCTCTTGACAGTATTTCTCTCCCAAGAAGACAGACCTTTTAACACACCACTGTATCACTTCTCTTGTCAAGATTCAAAAACAAAAATCATGCATATTCTGATCACTCTGCAGACAGATCTCCTTTGATGCTTCATAAAGCCAACAGAAGAAACAACTCAATAAAAAAGGCAAATATATAAGCTAAGTTTTACTTGCTACACTAAGCCATTACAAGCTGCCTGAAAGATAATAGTTCATTTTAATGGAGTAATCAATTCAGCAATTCTAATTCACCTTAGTATTTAAAATGTATCTGAAATTAACCACCAGCTGCTATTTCCATATAGTATTTGTATTTCTAAAACAAGCATGATGACTGTCACTGTGAATCATGAGGTATGAACATCTCAAGAAATGTTAAATAGAAGTACAGATATTCAAGGAAAAAGGTGAAAAAATACACAAAATGAAAACCTTAATTTCAAGAATATTACCAATGTATACCTAATAGGTAAGCAAACTGTTAAGTCTTTTGCTATCTTAAAATATTATTTAATCAAATTAGAAGAAAGATGATCTGGCTCCAATGCACCGTAAGGGAAAATAGGTTCTCTGATTTGTATGAGTCTCCATCCTCAGAGACGCCAAAGAACTAGCATCCTTCTGTGTGTACCAATGATGTGGAACCATGGCCTCAACTAAAGAGTATGACTAGACACTAGGCTTTTTCTAAAGACTTTTAGAACATCTTTATAGCAATGCTTCTAAAACTAAAAAGTCACTTTGGTGGAAACTTTAAAAATTCACTTGGGGGGCACCTGGGTGGCTCAGTCAGTTAGGCATCTGACTCTTAATTTCAGCTCGTCATGTTCTCAGGGTCCTGGGATCAAGCCCTGCATCGGAATCCACGCTCAGCAGGGAGTCTGCTTGGGATTCTCTCTTCCTCTCCCTCTGCTTCTGTTCTTGCTTTCTCTCAAATAAATAAATCTTTAAAAATTAAAAAAAAAATTCATTTTGTTCTCAAGAACACCTTGCACCAAGTTTAAAAGTTACTAAGGAGGGCAAGAATTCATTCTCAAAGACTCAGTGGAAACTTCATTGTCCACATATAGATGCCCTGTGACATAATTATTTAGATTTTTATATGGCTATGTTAGGTAAGCCTTGTTTTTAAAGTTTTAGGGATAAATCATCTTTAAAGTTTTTTTTTTATTTGAGCATAGTTGACACATAATGTTATATTAGTTTTAGGTGTACAAACATAGTGATCTGAAAGTTGATACCTTATGCTGTGCTCACCACAAGCATAGTTACCATCTGTCACCATCCAGCACTATTACGGTATCATTGATGAACCGTATACTTTCGGGTGCCTGACTGGCCCACTATTTGCCTGCTAGGACAAGCCCATAATATGAAAAATTCACTGTTCTGCCTCCAGGTATTCCCTAAGGTACCTGGTGGAGGGTTGGCCACCAATTCAGATGAAAAATCTCCATATGCCACCTCCATTTCCATAAATAGGTATTTGCACCTGCCATCTACAAACAAAATTCACATTACAAGCACTTGCCAAAGAAACTTACTGTCCACTGCCCAATGCCTACTTAAATTTGAACTATCATTTTATAAAACTATATGCTATAGACTTTTTTTTAAAAGATTTTATTTATTTGAGAGAGAGAGAGACAGCCAGCGAGAGAGGGAGCACAAGCAGGGGGAGTGGGAGAGGAAGAAGCAGGCTCCCAGTGGAAGAGCCTGATGTGGGGCTCGATCCCAGAACGCCGGGATCAAGCCCTGAGCCGAAGGCAGACGCTCAACGACTGAGCCACCCAGGCGCCCCTATAGATTTTTTTCTTATCCCTAGGACTTACTAGTTCTCAACCCTGGCTGCCCAGTGATACTATTTGCACCAGTGCTTCTCAGCCTTCTTTGCACATACTATCTCCTGAGAAGTACCTAAAATACTCCGGTCTGGAATCACCCCAAACCAACCAAAAGAAAAGTGTGGGCTCGCAGGTTGAGTCTTTTCATGCACTCCCTAAGGAGGTTCTTATGCACACAGAGTTGAGAAGCACTGTCACATATAAAAGCACAGCCAGAGAGTACTGTACTAATATGCAAACCGTGGCATAAAATGATATAAAATGTATTCAAGAGCTATGCATAAAATGGCATTAGCTTAAATAATACCTCGTTAATACCTGCTAAAAGCCATGAAATTAAATTGGCCCACACTCATACCATAATTTGTAAAATACTGCCAAATTTCTTCATCTTATCAGGTGACCTCTTTAATGATTTCAAACGTAGGCTTCGGGGTTGGAACACCCAAGTTCAAATACCGACTCTCGCACTTGCTGAGTGGATTCTCACCTTCCTGTCTCAACATGGGATATTACTACCATTCTCAAAGATTATTCAATGGGGCGAAGGGTCTGATTTCTTTCCCTCGCACTGAAGTTTCATCTATGTGGTTGCACAAATGAAAAGTTTATTTATTTTTTATCAATGAATAGAATTTTATGGATGTACCACAGTTTATCCATTCCTCTGCTGAAGGACCTCTTACTGCTTCCAGTTTTTAGTGATTATGAATAAAGCTGTTATCAACATTCCCATACAGATATTTACCAATAAACCCTTGTGTAAATATCCAAGAGGGCAACTGCTGGGTAATATGGCATGTCTATGTTTCACTTAAAAACAAACAAAAAAACCTGGTAAATTGTATTCCCAAAGTGGCTGTATAGTTATGCATTTCTACCAGCAGACATTAAGTCCCTATTGTCCTGCATCTTTGTCAACATTTGTCATTGTCAGCTTTCTTGTACCTTAGCCATTTTACCAGCTGTAGAGCGGCGGCATACCCCTGTGGTATGAATCTATGTCTACGGACTGTGTTGCTCATCTTTGAATTCAACAGGTATATAAAATTTTAACTAGAAAACTTCACTTTAAAACTAATCTCTCCAGATATCTACTTATAAAATTTTAGACTGCAAATTTAAGATCATGTAAGCTCCTTCCCTTCACATTAAAAAAAAAACAACTATTCCTATTTCTCAGTATAAAAGTATATAAATATATAGCAAACCTTACCAGTAGCTCTATCACCCAGAGAGGATCACCAGCTTCTTCTGTGTGTGTACGTGCATGGGCTCAGACTATAACCCATCTAAAGACCCAAGGTTTAAAGCAGGAATGAGTCAGGTATGTTGGAGGAACAGAAAGAAAGCCGAGTATGAAGGAAAGATGACAGTAAGCAAGGTGGCTATAATAGGAGATGAAATTAGAGGAAGAGGTCAGTTCACGCACAGCAGGGTGCTTCAGTGTTGGTGTGTATAGAAATTACCAGGAGACCGTGTTAAACAGACGGCAGTACCCCACCTTCAGAGTTTCTGGTCCAGCAGAGCTAGTGCGAGGCCTGAGAATCTGCATTTCTAACAATTTTCCTGCTGATGTTGCTGGTCCAGGGTCCCACCTTGAGAATCGTTCTTGGGCATGCTACACTATGAGGAGTCTGATTTTTATGCCAAATAAATGAGAAGACACTGGAAGATTTTAAGGGCGGAATGATGTGATTTGTTTTGAAACTGAATAGATCATAGTAGCTGAAGTGTGAAAGCTAGATCAGAGGGGACAAGATGATCAATGGGAAAGCAGTAAGGAAACTATTACCAGCAAGGAAGGATGGTGTCCTGAATTCGGGTAGAGGAGATATTAAGATGTGGATATATTTGGAATAAATGTAGGGAAAGCGGACAGAACTTGCAAACAGATGGGAGTACTAAGGTGAAGGAAGGAGCAACAAAGGGTATGTCAAGGTCACTGGCTTGAAAACGGCCTCTCGGAAAGACTTTATGGGGGTGCTAATCGTAAGTTCTATTTTAGAAATATTTAGTTTGAGGTAACTGTTACATGCAACTACAAATACCAAGTATGCAGGCTGGATATACAAATCCGAAGCTCCAAGAAAGGAAAATAAAAAGCTGGAAGTCATTAACACATAAGTGATAATTCTCATCATGGAACCTACTCAGATCATTAGTAGAGGTCAATGGGTCTCTATGTAGGGTGATGTTGCCCACCTCCCAGGGGACACTTAGCAATGTGTCAACAGTTTTGATCATCTTCACACTGGGTAAACCACTGGCATGTGACTGGGGCCTCCGGATACTGCTGTATAAAAGGGTACAGAAAAGCTCCCAATGACAAAGCATTTTCCTCCTCAAAATATCGGCAGTGCTGGGGTCAGAAACTCTCGTACAGAAAGGAAAGTCATCTTGTATGAAGGGAGCAAAGGAGCGTGAGGCCTTTCTCAGACATACAACTGACTGGAAAACATCCCACTTACATACCCAGTTTAAAACCTGCTTAAATATATATATGGCCAGCAGAGAAATGAATTAAAAATATCTAAATAATTCCATTATAGCATTAGACTTAAAATGGCTGCTGTTCGGCAGTGAAAAATAGTTATCCTAAGGAAATAGGGTAAAATTAATGGAATAATAGTTTAAATGAAAAATTCTGATTCATAAATCTGTAAGACCTGAGGTGATCTCCAGGGCTCTTCTGGGAGATTATGCTACTGAATAGTTCCGTTGAATGAGTAAGTGCACAAATCTGTAAGCACAGGAATGAATGGTAAGTCTTAACAAATACATGTAACAAGGAAACAGAAGACGAAATCTGGAATGTGGCTGCTGACTCTCAATTTCTGGAGTGTGGGTACAGATTCACAAAATTCCTAGAAATGGAAAGACCCTAAAGGAGACAGAACAGGAGGATTTGAAATGAATAGAAATCACAACTTTGGGGGAAATAAATCCCAATATGCCAAATGATCCCAGTATCCTTCAACATCTAGTACCACGAGCTGTCAATCATCACCGGAAATTTTCAAGGAAGATTTCTGAAGGCTTTACTCTCTGGAAAATACCTATGAATTCAGTCTTCAGGGCTGGGTAAGAGAGAGCCATGTTACAGAAGATAACTTGATAGCCTACTCACTGAAGCACGTCTGCTTTATAAATGAGACCGCAGACCATCTTTCACACTGAGAGGTGTTAAGATCACAAATCTACCCTAATCTTAATGCTTTTAACTGCCAAAAGAACTGTAGTGGAAGGACACTGGCATTAGAGGAAAAATATGTTCTAGGTATGAAGTGAGTATAGGATAAAAAATTCAGTGTTGAAAGATGTGTGAAAAAGACCTTCTCACAGGGAAAAGAGGAGAGATAAGAGATATTCGGTAATCAGCCTCATCATAATGGACATAAATAGATGACTTCAAATACCAAGATGCTGCTTTTAACTCATGGACAGAAATGTTTAAATGACACTTATCTCTCACCAGGAAGGACAAGTTGGCCTGTACTATTCACAGCCACTGAGCAGTATATGTGTAAGAAAAATGGGTCCCTGACTAGGACCTTCTATAGACAACCTTTACAAACCCAAAGCCTATCACACTACTTTCTATGTTACTGACGATTATGTTTAATAAACTGGAGCTGTAATCTGGGACCATGGAAAATTGCAAATAAATAGTTTCATGTAGTTTATAAACAGAAAATTCACACGCTACATACCGGTCTACTTTAACTGTGAACTGAAAGAAGTAAAAATTGTGTGACCTCAAACACACAGGACTGAGCAAACTCACCCTTCCCAGTTCTTTATCTTCAAGGGCCAGGACCCCAGTGCTTTCCGTGAAGAGTTTTACTTTGACCACAGGCCGAGGATGGGTGGTGGTGAAATCACCTTGAGTTCCCCATCTGGAATAAAGTAACAAAGATTTTCTTTAAAATGCAGATTTTTCCCCCAGACAGAATTATCTCCTTAGAAGGCCCATTAAGCAATACAGACTCTTTTGCGGCTCGATGAGATTTTTATCTTTGCTTTTGTTTCTGACAGATGGCACAGTCAAGAAGAAAAATAAAAGTTTTATAGCTTATAATAATTACAAAGCTGTTCCAAAAATTAGCACATTACAGTATAAAAGACAGTGTGCAATGAGAATTTAGGTTAAGGTAAAGCATTATATACGTAGCCACTGAAGTCTATTATTTATTCAAATACAAATTATAATCCCATTATTATGGCTGCCTAGAGGGAAATTGCTAGAAGTTTGTTTATATAAGAGAGAGTTTCGTGGAAAACTTTTTTTTGCATGCTGAAGGCTTTACTCCCTCACTTCTTGGAAAGTCTTTACTAGATATTTTATATTTTAAAAAGTGGAGGTAATTATCTCAAGTCTATTACTTCGTATGATTTTTTAAAAGCTCCTATCAAAAGGAAAGAAATAAGCATTATAAAAATATGAACGTTTTGCAGTTAATTTCCCAATACACTCTCCCAAGAAGGGAGTACGTCTGTCGACATCTGGCTTTTCAAATCATCATAACAAAATAACATTTCTCTTGGCTTATCTTTTAATTAGTAGCATCTCAGAGTCACCACACACCAATTCATCCTAGTGTATTTACAAACTCGCACCTGGCACACGCCTGATATTAAAAAATCTTATCAATATTTCTCATAACTCTGAGACCACAGACACGAGAGGCAGCACAGCAGGAAGAACATGCCACTGAGAAAAACACACGAAAGTGAGATTTAACAAAATAAAGATTCTTGCTCCAAATAAATCGCCATATAAAAACATGGATTTTCTTACATTGTTTTTAGAAAACGAATTTACCTTTTCAAGGCATTATCTGAACTTTGTTTTATAAACCATATTCAGAAAGCTTGGGAAATACAAAAAATGGAGGAAAGTCTAATAAAAATTGAATAACTGTGACGTCTTCCTCTCCTACCACAGCAGTGATAACACTGTACGTAATATGTGTATAGTAAACCAGAGACCATTTCAGTGACCAAGGAAACTAGTATCTAGATGCAATTTGTTCTCCTGAAATTAAAGTCATATGCCAGAGGGAAGAGAGAGATTCAATTAGGATGGAAAGCAGCTTAATTTTTATTTTAGACTTCTAAAAAGGGGTTAGCAAAGAATTTTTGCCATTTCATAGAATTAAGATGGTCTGAGATAAAGTATAGAGCTAAAATAAAACTAAAAATGAAAATGAATTCAGAACCAAAATAAGGGAGAAAAATTCTCAATTTAGTGTGTGGGCTCTTCAGCTGTGAATGGTCAACGCCATCCAGATGGCAACTCTGGAGTAGATTCCCAGGACATACTCGTCTTTATTTGGTGTCATGTGATTAAATGTGGAAAACCAATCCTTTGAGACATTTTCTTACAACTGAAATCAAAGATTTGTAGTATCCATGTAGACACAGCATAAAAGGTCTACATAGAATTTGCTCATCTTCTAAACTAATTCTCTTCGTCAAAACTCAGTTTTTTTTCCTCTGATGTCAAAATCCCTCGAAAGTACTTATACCGTTTTCTACAGTTGTTTGTAATTCCCCATCTACAGCAATATGAAGTTCTCCAAAGAGAAAAACACTGACAACCACGTTAACCATCACTGGGGGACCTGGTGAGTTTCATCTTTTACCCCCATGTCCCTGCCATTTCCATGAAGGGAAATGCGTGCTCGCTCCGGCAGCACATATATTAAAATTGGAACAATACAGACAAGATGAGCATGGCCCTGGGATGATACGTGAAGGGAACGGCGCTGCCAATTCTGTTAGAGTAAGACAAATAAACAACAATGCATATGTAAAGAATTGTGCTCACTCATGATCCTGTGAACTCCCAGAAAACTGCCTTCTACCTCCGATCCTTCATAAACACACATCTTCAACAACTATTCTTCAATAGTTTGGGACAGGCCACTCCAATATATGCCATTTTGGTCCATTATCTTGAAATAAAGTTACTTAAACAGTAAGTGCAACAAGGATAATCTGACTCCTCCTTTGTGCCCCTGAAAGCAGGAAATCCATCCCCCACATGAAAGGTACCCGCCCCAGCCACCCATACTGGGAGGTAGAAAACATCTTTATTACCAAAAACAGGGAATTTGGGGCCAAGGAGACTGTATAAACAACCCTTATTACTAACTTACTATCCCCAGAGAGCTCAAACTTCTCTGTCAATTCTTCACAACTTTATTGTTTGTCTGAGAAATACAAAAGCTGTCTGCTTTGGTCACTTCTGTGAGTCTCATATTTCATATATGCACAAATTAAATTTGTTTTTCTCCTGTTAATGTGCCTTATGTCAATTATTAGACCAGCCAAAGAAGCTAGAAGAAAGGAAAAGTTTTCCACCCCTACATCTCTAAATCCTTATTCACTAGACATCGCTCATTTACTCACTAAAAACATTTTACTACGTAAATCATACATTAAGTGACCAAAAATGAGATGCAGTTTAAAGAATAAAAATTAGCATTCCCACCACTCAGGTTAAGAGGGAGAACATACCAGTACAACAAAAGAGTTTTCTTTGTGCCCTGCGCTGGTCACATCCTCTTCTCATCCCAACCCCACACTACTACCAGAGTAGATAGGATTCTGGGTTCTATATGAATAATTGTCTTAAATTTCCTTTTAAAGGGAATATTTTTAGCATTTTACCTCTAGAGGTGATCATTGATTGCTCCAGGTGTCTTGTAGTTGGTCTTTCATGGGTAAAGGAAATTCTCTTCCTAGTTCACTAGATACCCACAAATAAATCAGAGTATGTGTTTTATACACATATATCAGATATGTGATAAATATTATGGGGTATCAGTTATGTCCTGAATTTTCTTTCACAGATGCAGGTACATTTTATGGACGGTCTTAGATATACCATAGATATCATATATGTCAGATAGAGATCATTGATTCTACCCATCTGTAATCCAGAAATGAATGCTCTATTAAACTTTTCCTGTACCTACTGAGGGGATCAGTAATTGCAGCACTTTAGCATTTGCTTGCTTTTCAGAGATAAACCTAATTTCTTTCTTTCTTTTTTCTTTTTTTTTTAAACACAGATTTAGAATGCTGTAGCTTGGCATTTTGCATCAATATTCATGATTGAGACTGGCCTGCAGATTTCCTTTTTTTTCTTGTAGATTTACATTCCTGCATTGTCCTGGTTTTATTATGCTAGCGTTTTTGAATGAGTTGAACAGTGCCACATTTTTATTATCTGGAAGTGTTTGAAAAAAAAAATGAGAATTATCTGTTCTTGGAATTTACCCATTAAGCTGTTTGGGTCCAGTGTTTCTTTGTGGACAGATATTTGCTACTGATTCTGTTTCTTCACTGGTTCTAGTTCTAAAACTACTCCAGTTTTCTATTTGAACTGATTTTGATACATAACTAGAAAAACAGTTATTTCATCTAAGTTTTTCAAAAGTTTTTGCACAAAGTTGTAAAATACCTCTTATCTTTTCCATCTATGGCATCTGTGGTAGTTACGTATCTCTTCTCATTCTTAATATTTTTTCCATTTTTAACTTTGACATAGGTTTGTCCTACTATTCTTTTCAATTACTATTGCTTGACTTTGATGATCTCCTCTGTTGCATGCTTGTTTTCTATTTCATTAAACTCTGCTTTTTTATTCATCGTAATTTAGCCGTGTTAATTCTACTGTTTTACATTATTAACTTGAATGCATGGCTCATTAATTTTAAGCCTTTCTGTTGTTCTAAGCATTCAAGCTTAGTATTGTAAGCATTTCAGGCTATAGATTTCCCTTAACCACTTTAGGTACAGTGTCCCACAAATTTATGTTATTTTTGTTATTATTTAGCTTTTTACAGGTGTGTTTCTAGAATTTATAAACAAAGTTTTACTTTTTCCAAGTAAGTCCTATGCTTATTACATTAGGTTAGATAATAGAACTTGCAGGATACTAATCTCCTGAAGTAACTGAAACCAGCTTTTATATATTTCAAAATATGTAGGCTTATATGTGCATGTGTGTGTGTTTATGTGGGTGTTTAACTCTTCCATGAGTACATGGAAATAAAAAGTATTCTCCACTGTGGGTACA
Source organism: Ursus maritimus (assembly GCF_017311325.1). Lineage (NCBI taxonomy): Eukaryota > Metazoa > Chordata > Mammalia > Carnivora > Ursidae > Ursus > Ursus maritimus. The sequence continues at coordinate 27,858,856 of NW_024425563.1, read as the reverse complement.
ATGTTGTATATGTGGCCATTAGATCGGGCTCTTTAACTGTGCTATTTAAATTTATTTTATCATTACTGATCTTCTGATATCCTTAATATAGCAAGGTAAAAGTATTATCTCCCATCAAGATAGAGATTTTGACAACTTCCTTTCATATTTTTGGCAACCTTTGGTATCCAATTTGGTGATGTAAAAATATTTAATAGTAACCATGGCCTTTGAATATGAACTATTTATCTTTTATAATCTGAAGGCCATAATTACTTTTCTACCATTAGATTTGTGTAATATTAGAGAACACTACGCAAGGAATGGTAGTAGGGTAGAAAACATGCTTAGAGAAGTCACACAACGAACCTAATCGCATATTGCAAGTAAAGCCAGTAATTTATTAGAAAACAAAGAGCTGAATGAAGTTAATAGGAAGACTAATTTAGAACTTTGAAAGCAATCCAGGATATCCACTCCTAAACGCTGTGCCTGCAAGCTACAGGACTATCACAGGCCCTGGTAGGCAATCCACAAGAATTTGTCTACCTAACAAGGTCTGGGACTTCCCGAGTGAAGAGCATGGAATGCTAATGGTCAGCTCCTGTGAAAAGAGAGAGAATTAAATAAAAAGCATGCTTTTAGGCAGAGAGAAGCAAAGGCACAAGGATACCAGCAGATCTTAACTGTAACAGGCAGAGGACTAAACTTTTATGATATTTGACAAAAATGTGCAATTTTAAAGGGGTGCATACATATAAATACAGTGCTACTTAATAGTCTTTATAAACCCTGACATTCCAGAATACAAACCGGCACCCCCTTGATAATTTCTCTTATAAAAACTAAAAGTTAGTAAGATATATACAGTTAGAAAATGCTTATGAGGGGCGCCTGGGTGGCACAGCGGTTAAGCATCTACCTTCGGCTCAGGGCGTGATCCCGGCGTTCTGGGATCGAGCCCCACATCAGGCTCCTCCGCTATGAGCCTGCTTCTTCCTCTCCCACTCCCCCTGCTTGTGTTCCCTCTCTCGCTGGCTGTCTCTAATAAATAAATAAAATCTTAAAAAAAAAAAGAAAAAAGAAAATGCGTATGAATTGTACAATACATGAATTAAAAACAAAATTCCTCGCACCCCAATCCCCAAAGAGTCAAGGAAGGAGAGAAGAAGGTAATAGAATAGGTGAATGTTTTCAATATTCACCAAGATATTTCCTCGTTTTCTACCTAATTGGCATGTTTAAACACTTTCAGGAATTAATACCATTATTATCTTCCTACTATTTTCTCTGTGTTATGTGATAAAAGAATACATTACCCTTGCTGTCAATTTGCTTTGACTCAAAATACATTGCCTTTTTCTACTTCTATGAATGTATTATTTATGAGGATTCAGACTTTCAATGTAAATCTTCAAAAGAATAAAATATCTACAAAGCACCTTTACGAGGACAGCAGGACTTCCTGGCTATGAAAACACAGAATAGTTCACATACTGACTGAAATAACGGACATTAATTATGTATTTGCTATTAAATTAAGGATACTGGAAATTCATATCATGAGCCAAAATACATGTATATGTCTATCCATCCAGCAAAGCTACTTCTAAGAATTTGCCCTAACAAAATAATCATGAGTACTGGAAAGACTATAAGCAGGAATATATTCACTATAGCCTATGCATAAAGCAAAAGTAAGCAACTGAGATATCTAATATGAAGGGAAGATTATGTAAATTAGGTGGCACACAATGGAATATGTTGCTGCTACTTAAAATGATGGCTATGAAGGTGATGTAAGGCTAGGTGTGATGTAATGTGGGGGGAGAAAAAAGGACCCAAATCAATCTGGGCCTCTTCTTTCAAAAAACTTACTGAGTACTTTAAATGTGCCAGATAATAGTGTCAGCAACCAAAGTCTCTATTCTCTTGGAACATATATTCTAATAGATGATAGATGACAAATAATTTGATTATGTACTGTTAACATATATTCCTCTGAACCTTGCCCTGGGTTCCTGACATGCTTCTAAGAGTAACTGTAGAACTAGATTCAAACCGTGACCTAAAAGGATTCTCAGAAATTACTAGCATATTTGTTTCAAAGTATGTTGAAAATCATTAACACTGCAACAGTTATCAAAAATCATCCAAATGTGGGGCGCCTGGGTGGCACAGCGGTTAAGCGTCTGCCTTCGGCTCAGGGCGTGATCCCGGCGTTACGGGATCGAGCCCCACATCAGGCGCCTCCGCTATGAGCCTGCTTCTTCCTCTCCCACTCCCCCTGCTTGTGTTCCCTCTCTCGCTGGCTGTCTCTCTCTCTGTCGAATAAATAAATAAAATCTTAAAAAATCATCCAAATCCCTCAATTCAAAATTGTTATTGTGAACGTATAATGCACACATGATGACAGAAGCTAAAACTTCAAAACAGGCTCAACCTACATTCCTCATTTATGACCAGCACTGAAGAACAGGGTATACGTAACTTCAAAAACTATTTCATCTATCCAGCTCTCCATCCTTTTATCCATCCAACTGTGTGACAGGCATTGGGAAAGGACGGGCATTAAAAAAATAATAATAAAAAATCAAGACAACAGATCCTGTCCCAGATGAGCTCAGGCTGGTAGGGGAGAAAGACATATAAACTCATAAATATAATAAATCCAATCATACAGAATTGAACAGGGTTTTAAACTGCACTTTTAAAAATTACTTCTGAGACCGAGCATTTTCTCTTTATTAGTCATCTGAATTTCTTTTATGACTTGCTCTTTTATTATAGTTGTCCATTTATATATTACATTAGGCTTTCTCTCTAGTAGGCTTTCTTTTGATTTAAGAAAACCTCTAAAGACATACTGTTTCTGATACCATATATGGTAAATATTGTCACAGCTGGTTACTTTCTATTTAACACTTTTCATGGCTTTTCTTTAAACGTATAGTTTTAAAATATTAGATAGCCAAGTTCTAGCACTTTGATTTATAGTTTGATTTTGACATCCTGTTTAAAGAGTCTTTACTTAACCAAAGATTATATAAATATTAACTTTATTTCTTCAACATGTTTGTTTAAATCTTCAGGTTGTCTAAAATTTAATAGTGATGTTAAACCTTAAATTTTCATCTATCCTGGTCTCATTTAGTTTTAGAAGTCAAATATATATATATGGTATTATAAAAACTGGGGTTTGATGTTAAACTTTGTCCTAAAGAATCGATCTCCTGAGCTGTGCTATACTGTTTGAATTCTCGCAGCTTTATGAGATTAGGTTACAGGTGAGAACAAGAAGGAAATAGAACATTTCCAACTTACTATAGTTCTATTCAATAAAAAGGGAGTTCTCTCCATTTATTAAAATCTATTCTAATATTTTTTGGTAAAGTCATACTTTTCCCTACTATGTAGTTCCTACCACATTCTGTGTTAAAGTCATTTCATAGTATTTTATATTTTGGAACTCTAAGGAATCTGCCCTTTACATTGTCTGACAATTGCTGGTATACAAGAAAGTTATAAACTCTTTTTACAAATAATAGTTTTGCCTTATTTTCAATCTAGTGATTGCTTTTAAATGATATTTTCTTTACCAAATTTCCATTAATTCTATTACAAAAACCAAGTTATTAAAATAGTCAGCAATGATCTATAATTTCAAATACATCACTTATTTTATAAGAGAAAACATGAAATAAGGATCGAACTACAGGGACGCCTGAGTGGCGCAGTCAGTTAAGCATCCGACTCTTGGTTTTGGCTCAGGTCAGGATCTCAGGGTTGTGAGACTGAGCTCCTTGTCAGGCTCTGTGCTCAGTGGGGAGTCTGCTTGGGATTCTCTCTCTCTCTACTCCCCCATACCCCTCCTGCTTGTGTTCTTTCTCTAATAAATAAATTAAAAAAAAAAAGATCTAACTACAGGGAAAGAAATAAAATTCTTAAAATAACTGTAGCATGAAAAATATTAACAATCCAACTATAGATCATTTTCATAGCAGGCATTTTAAGATTAAAATGATGTAACATTTACCCAAGAATATTTGCCTCAACGAAGTTTAGGCTCATAATTTAAATATTCAAACATCAGATATTTGGTAGCACTGATTTAGATATTCACTTAGGAAACAGAAAATCTTCCCAAGTTTTCTGCAATCAATTTCATATAGGTCTGAGGTCTCCTTCTGCTGTCCTACAGGAGATCTGTCCCCCAAACTGATTTAGATTCACCTAACTCATGATAAACATTCAGGATTGCCTTGAGTTACTTTTAATTACTCCTATTTGGTGACAAGGTAGATGAACACTCTTCACAAGCTCTTGAAGAGGGACCAAGAGGTAATAGCAATGCTTGAGAATGGGATGCAGTGATTTGGTCAGAAAGGCCTGATGCTATGTATCCTCAGGAGTGTCAAACAGTATCATCTGCAGCTGTGTGCCTTCCCTGGGTCTGGATGCCCGGGAAACTTGCCTGGTTGGCCGAGAGCACACAGCTGTGTCCCTGCTCATGCAGCTGTATGCAGGTGAGCTTCAGTACGCTTCAGTTACATAAAGAAAACTGTATCCCTTGCCAGTATCTGTTGGTATCTTTCTGTCATTGTCCTGCTCAAAATAGCCAGGAATACACTAAAACTATTCTGAAACAGATGTGTATGTAAAACAGATACATTCATAGGACTGGTAAAATATACAAAGTAAATGCAAGATGTCACTATTATAACTATACAGCGCTATCTCTCCTTAATTGAATAACTTAAAATTGAGAAGTTTAAAAAGAATTACTAAGAGTCTATTATGTAAGTAAAAAACACAACGCTGAAAGCATTCTAAAAATAATATTAAGCACTGACCAAATTCTTTTAAATACAGCATTTCTGATTAAAATGAACAATTAAGACAGTTTTATGGCAAGGTCTTTCTAAGCAGAAGACACTTTGGAAGAGCAGCTTTTGATATTTAAAAAGTTCAACATTTCTATGTCATTTCCCAGGGCCCAACTGTATCAGTTTACCAATTACTGATGGACTTAAGCCAAAGAAAAGGATAGAATGGTTAAGATAACTACATTTCTACAGAAATGTGGACGGCTGGTGGCATCATTTACCATGGTTAAAACTACAAGAGGCGAAGGGACTTATTTGAAAACTCGAGGGTCTGATTCCAATAAGTTGCTGGAAATTCAGGTCTGGACTTTAGCTACAAGGCTGAAAACAAAGATGCAGATTTGAGAGTTATTCACAGAGGTGACAGTAGAAACTACAAGAATGAATGTATCTATGAAGGGCGTCCATTAAAAACTCCATGATGGTAGGAATTTGTATCTTACGAATCTAGGCCTATATGTATCTCTATCCGTGTGTGTACCTAAACACAGGTTTTTAAATTAATTTTTAAATAAATGGGATATTCAAATTGCTCTATAACTTGTGCTTTTATATAACACTATCAGTGTTATATAACACTTATCAGTACATGGACTTTACACAATTTTAAGACCGTAAAGCATTCCCCCTTTGTATGGCTATGCCATAATTTATTCAATCACTCTTCTGCTGCTGCTAGACCTTAAGGTTGTTTCCAACTACTGCGAAAGTGCTGCAAAGACATCTTCACATATATACAATTGTTTTTACATAAACATTGAAAAGGACAAAAACTGGGACATCTGGGTGGCTCAGGCCGTTAAGTGTCCAACTCTTGACCTCAGGGTTGTGAGATCCAGCCCTGTGTCTGGCTCTGCACTGGGCATGGAACGTGCTTCAGATTCTGCTCTCCCTCTTGCTCTTTGCCCTACCCCACCCCCAACTTGTGCACGCGCACGCCCGCTCTCTCTTTAAAAAAGACAACCAAGGACAGGATTCTAATACAGCCCAAGATTTTAAACTATTATTACATATAAAAGAATATACTAAGTCATTTTAAAAGTTGATTCATAAGAAATATACCTATATAAATGCAGCACAAAGAGCCCTGTTCTACTGAAAGTCCAAATTTTAAAATTCATTGTAATATAAAATCCAAGTTTGTTAGGATTTGAAAAATTTTGTTGTAAACGAACATCCTTCACTTTCAATTTTAATAATCTGTAGGACAGATTTTAAACTTCCTTTAAAAATACATTGAGTTTATTATTAAAACAAATTTCCTATACATTTAAAGAAATTAGTTTAAGTTGGGTGATGAATAGTGTTTATAAAAACTGCTTTACTTATTGCTATTACTGTCGTTGACATATTTTAAACATATTTGAAATTTCAATTTGATATCAAATTTGCACTATAGAGGTCATTAATATGCCCAAGGCAATATAGCTTGGCAATATAGCTTTTCATTGAATGAAATCATAGCATGGCTTTCTAGGTCATGAAGGTAACATTTATCTGACAAATTACAGTTATTTAGGACAAAGTATTCTATTCTTTCAACAAAACTGAAGGAATTATTCTGTATAGCTATACAAATACAGACACCCTCAATGAAAGTAACTACATAAATATAACATTGTTCTAAATAGTTTCATGTAAAGATGGGGGGGGGGGTCAGATTGATTAAAAAAAAAAAATCAGAACCAGGACCAGAGCCCTTGCCCACAGCAGCATACAGTGGTGGAGAGACGGCTAAGCAGGGCAGACCCCAGACACACTTTCTGGACTCAAAGACCACTTCCAACATGCACAGGGAACCTGGGCGATCAACTTTAGCGTAACTTTACACTCGTTGCCTCATCAAACTGGTGAGGCACTAATGAAGGCAATTATGTTTACACCCACATGGCACAGCACCTGTCATACAGAAAGAGCGTATGGAATGACTATTGTTACTAGTATCCATACTAGTACTACTTTAGTTACTGCACAAGCAAAATGATACGGGCCTGAAAAAAAGGGATGGTTTGGAACATTAAAGTTTAATCAACTTCATAAAAAGGCAACACTAAAATCCAGACAATATAAGGAACTACAAAGAGAGAGGCTTCCACTAACAGTAAAACATGACAAAAAAGAGGAGAGAGAGAGGAAGAGAGAGGGGAAGCAAAAGGAAAAGAGGGGGTGGTGAAGCGAGGGGGAGAGAAATGGAGAAAAGGAGGGAGGATTATTAGCAAGAGACCAACCGGGATAAGGAGAGTTATAACCTGAGTGTTACTCTAAATCTTAAGTATTTTGCACATTACTTTAGTCTTCCTTTAAAAAATAATTCAGTCTAAAATGCTGACATGAAGCAAATTTTAACAGAAGGACCAGAATATATCCTTTACAGTTAAATTAATTTTTATCACTAGACTTCTGGGATGATCTTTCCAAAATGCTACACTAAAACTTCTGATTAGAATGGAAAGAAAATAGAAAGTTCTCTCTTCAACGTAGCAAAAGAAGAAACCCTGGGATGATATTTTGCACTTCGAGGCAGAAAAATATTTGGGGATGACTTGGGGTAGGTACTGATCACTTTCATAATAAGAGAAATATTCCAGGGGCTTCGCCTTAATTCTAGCTTATTGTGTCTCGGACATTTCCGTTTCCCTTCAAAGAGACAGCTCCCATTTTGCTGAAGATTGCTAAAGCCTCAAGAATAATAGGATAAAATTATCCTCTAAAGTCTGTATTTCATTTGTGAAGTATTCATGCCATTAAACCTCCATATCCAGAGTAATCATATTATACTTATACCATTTTCTTCTGGGAAAGTCTAGCAAGCATGTTAGCACAAAATCAGGTTTCAGAAAAAATAGAAGATATAATCCCTCACAAGCATTTTCCTTTCTCTCCTTCAAAGCAGGGTAGTTCAAAGATATTAGCTTGAAGCATCTAATTTTAAAGAGAACCATTTGTCATATCTTGCATTACAATTTTACTTGGTCAAGGCAGTACAGCAGTACAAAAAAGTGTCACTTTTTATAAGATGGAAACCAAGATTTTAAAGCACCTACAGAAATATGAAATAACTGATATAAGCTACAGTAACTTTAAAGCATGAAGTGTATTACACAACAAATCTCTAGAAAGAGGTTCAAATAATAAAATGCACTGGTGCAGAAATGAGCACAACTATACTGCATAAACCAATAATTAATCACCTACACATACTTATCAATGTATCTTCATACTGGGGTTATAACCTAAATTTTGAGGTAATACGAGAGTATCAGCCTGGTTTGTTGCTTTTTTTTTTTTTGACACAAAAGTAAAATATGATTGTGGGGAAAAAAAAACATACCTTTCAACTGTGAAAGAATGCATTATCCCTTAAAGATAAAATGTACTACAGAAATTTAAAATATAGGGTTTCAAACTAATAATTATCACTAATCAGTACAGCATATTGTTACCAGTAAATTGGAAAATCCATCTGTTACTAGTACTTGTTTTACCAGATATATTCCAATAATTATTCTCTACTTTGATAGAACTTCCAGGCAGGTTAATGCCCTTGGAGACCAGACTGGTACGGGTGTGAAAATGCTTTCCCTCTAATATTTTCTTGATTTGAAGACCTTGGAATTGCTACGGTTCTATAATGTCAGTGCATCTATTCTGAATGGCTTACATTTAAAAGCAAATGCTCCTCCAATGTTTCCAGCTTCTCCCAAGGTAAAAGACTCTTGGTCCTTAAAGCAGTAACGTGGGGGCTTTAAAGAGAATACCAGACTGAATTATCTATCCTGGTTTACTTCATTTCTCCTCGGAATGGTCCTCCTAGGGATCTCCCTGCAGATAAAACTTTCTCTTTCCTAAATGACAGTTTCTTTGGGCAAAATAAAAAGACGTTTCGACTGCACAGGAGGAGCTTGGGAGGAAAGAAGTTTCTGAATTACACAAATATCTGAGATTTTCAGAGGGCAGAATTCCTTGAGATCCTTCCTGGGGGGGTTGAGAAGATCATAAAAAGCAGAAAGTGCTCAAAAAAGGCACAGTGCAGGGAGCAGAGGCAGGCAGACGCTACAGGATGCCACGCAAGGAGGCGGCTGAAACCGGGCCCTGGAGCACTGCGCGGCAGAGCAGGTCCTTGCAAGCGGCTTCAGGAGCAACCCGGTCCAGCAATCCTCACCAGCTAAGCAGTCACGGCTGGCACTTGCTGCTCCTGGTTCCCACGAGACCTATCCCCAGGTTATTCAGGAAAAGAAATCCCTGCTTGCAGATTTCTGATGGCCAGGGACTAAGTTTTGAGATAACCCTAGAACATAAATGCAACACAGACGTGCTTTTAAAACTTAAGGATGCTCACAATGATATTTTGGAAAATAATTTTGGGACTCACGGGTTAAAAGAAAAATAAAACCTGTTAGGGTTTTAAAGAACTGGAAACTGCTGCCTTACTCTGGGTGTCTCTAACATTTACCTCACTGGCACTTGAAGGAATCTTTAAATAAGGACACTTTCTGTCATTCTTGTCCTCACTTGTGCAACCTCTGGAACGGATCTGTAATAAGCACTTAGTACGTGCCCATCATAGAGCTGCGTGTGAAGGATACAAAGATGAAGGAACACAGACTCCAGCCCTTAAGGACTTGGGCTTGTAGGGGAAGGGAGAAGCAGGAAATGCAATGAATACTATCGTGTGAGGCAAGCTGAAGAGTGACCTTCACTTTCAGATGGAAGACTCCTTGTATTCGTTTTCTACCTTTAGGATTTGTCTTAGCAGCTACAGCTGTCTAAACTGCTTATTCCTCACTGCAGCCACCTCGATATAACCGGCATTGGTTACAATACTCAAGGGACAGACTCTTAGCTATGGAACAAACTGATGGTTACCAGAGGGGAGGTGGGTGGGTGGTGTGGGGGAGATGAGTTAAACAGGTGATGGGGATTAAGGAGAGCACTTGTTAGAATGAATACTGGGTGATATATGGAATTGTTGAATCACTATATCATACATCTGAAACTAATATAACACTGTATGTTAACTGGAATTAAAATACAAAAATGAAAAAAGTAAAAAAAAAACAAACCCAATACTCAAGAGAAAAGACTGTGTAGGAAGAGTGTGGACTTTGGAATCTAAGAGAACTGGGTTGGAATACTGGTTGCTCTACTCAAACCAGGGATACGCTAATGTTTTTTAAGGATCCATTTTCTTATCTACAAAATAGGAATAGTAATAAGTCCCACCTGACATAAGTATTCAGAAGAATAAGTGAAATCAATAAGAAAATATCAGAATGCCTGGAAAATTAGGAGACATACAAAATAAATGCTTGTTCTCAAATCACTTGGGCACCCCATTTTCCTGATGTCCCGATGGAGGTCCCAATGACCAATTCCTGATTGCTTTTCCATACCAGCTTCTCTGAAAGGAAAGAAGTCCTGTGAGTGATCATAAATTCTCTTTTCTGCCGAAAGTAGCAGCAAATATGTCAAGTATGATAGAAGACAGGTCCTCAAATCCTCTAGGTTTTAGCTGTATTACTTGATAATGAGCTTTTATTGACAGTTGACTTTTGGGAAGTCCATCACTGCTAAATTAGCTCCAGCAAACATGGCTAAGGCATGTTTTGGCTTTAGGTACTCTTTACTCAGTGAATGTAAAGCACTGCTAGCTCACATAGTCACGGTACCCCAATCTTAAGGTAGGAAGAAGCATTTTGGAGAATATTGTGTCAAATATATTTGGAATTCTTGAAATATTTATAAAATCTTCACAGGTCCTGTTTGGAGGAGATTCTGAAACCAAAGAATTAAAGATTGCAGTCCTTATAGTATTTTGTAGTGGTATAAAGCTGGAGCTTATCTTGGTCAGTCTAAGAACCTCATACTTCAAGTGGGGCTTTAGTATGTTTGTGGAAAGTCTAGTCTAGAGATGAATTTAAGCTCTCTCAAGATTCAAGACTCTACCCAGAAGGTCTTTTCTCCACCATTTTGTTTGGGTACCCACAGAAGAGTCTTATTTTTGTTTTTTTTCTTCCTTTACTTACTCTGTCCTTGAGCTACAATGGTTACCAACAGTCTTTTTTTTTTTTTTTTAAGGTGGCAATAAAAACAACGCAAAGAATGACCACATAGATGAGCGACTGAAATGACTAGAGAGTAAAGAAACACGCCCTGCCATAGGGCACTACACTCTCCTGTTTCTTCTGGAGTGCTAAGGATTCCTTTGTCCACTTCCCCCACCACTGTCTGACAAAGATGCCTCTTTCTGTTGAAAGCTCAAGGGTTCCCTGCTCAGAAAGACTTCCTAACCATCTCCACCAGCTCCACTGGACGATCCTCCAAATAAGATAGGTTGTGTCGTATTTGCATAGGATTATATCGTTTCCTTCAAAGTAGTGACCCAGTTTGTAACGATATGTTCCTAGGTGCTTAGCTACGCACGCCTCTCTCCCCTGCTTTAGGCGACAAGTGCCATAGCTACGTCTAATTTTAGTCATCATTTCGACCCCAGGACCAATGCATCACTTAGCAGAGCTCAAAACGATTTAATAAATGACACCATATACTTCATTCTAACCAGTCCTCAAAGGACTATGAGAAGAGCTACAGTATTTGGATAAGACCAAGTTTTCTTGACAAGTATATTTTACTATGTTAAATAAAGGAGGGGGACTGGGTCAGATGAGGAACCGTGTCTTCTGAATCTGCCACATGCGACGACTGCCTAAGTTCCATGTCTAATAGCTCTGGATCAGACTGTCAGTGATACACACAACCATATGCTACATTTTTCATATTTATAGATGAACAGTTTTTATGGACAATGCAACCAACTCAAGGGAAGGGATGGGAGCATACTGTTAAATCAGAGTACTCACCTGAATCTGAAAGCCGCTTCTGTATTTTAAAATAGGACATCACATTTAGCTAAAATCATCTGTGGTTTTAGCATATTTATGGTGGTTAAGATTCTAAAGCAAGTGACTATCTTCATATGAGAACTGTCACAGCTGATAAACACATGGACACATTTTAAGTGTGTTTACCTGAGACTACTATTCATTTCTTACCCAATCTGTCTCAGCAAACTGCCGAAAAAGTAAAACTTTCTTTAGGCAAATTTGTTAATGAGTAACAGGTGTGTCTTAATTTATTCATTAAGCATCTATTTTTAAGTACTTAAAATTGTTGTTAAGCTTTGCAGTGACTGAATTAAACTATTTTGTGTTTTTTTTTTTCTTTCAGTTGTTTAGGTACACTTTTTTTATCCTACCATCATTGCACCTGTGCTCTGCTTAAGCAGAGAATTATTCTAGAATCCTCCACAAGAATTAAATGCTACATGACAGCTTATGTAGTAACTATAATTTCCTCTATGAGGTAGATCTCTGATTTTTTTATTCACCGAAGTCTTCCCTGGCATAAAAAATGAAATACTGAGGCAAAGACTCTTTGTACACTTTGTAAAACTAAATACTTCAGATGAGAAAGGTAGTTTACTTCTAATTTCCCTTTTAATACCTCACAAACATGAAGTTAACCAAATATGTCTGATGTTTATAATGTCAGAAGAATCACATTTAACTGTGGATTTGTATTCCAGTTCAATCAGGTAAGATACATTTGTCATGTTTTTCAGGGGAAACACACAGAACTCGTGACAAAGCCAGACGTGGCATCTTAACATTTCTTTTAAAAAAGGGAATAACTTCTTTTATTTTTTTTTAATTTTTTTAAGATTTTATTTATTTATTTGACAGAGAGAGTGACAGCCAGCGAGAGAGGGAACACAAGCAGGGGGAGTGGGAGAGGAAGAAGCAGGCTCCCAGAGGAAGAGCCTGATGTGGGGCTCGATCCCAGAACACCGGGATCATGCCCTGAGCCGAACTGAGCCACCCAGGCGCCCCAAGGGAATAACTTCTTTTAGAAGACAGATTATCTGGGTCCTTTGACCTCCAAAAGTCTGTGTTTACAAAATAGAGTTTAGTTGCTTGGTTAGATATTTAATTATTTTGGAATTTCAACTTCCTTTTTCTTAATTGTTTGTATGTGTAGATTTTAGCTGTCACTTGTTAATACTTACATATGTGAAATAAGAAAGCAATGTGGGTGGAAAATTTTTAAGTGAAAACAAGCACAGTTGTGTATTTGGTTAAATAAAAATATTTTACCTTTGTTACAAAGATTTTTTAAAAATACCTTCATATTTAAAAAAATTAGATTACTATAATAACTTTAAGAAATGTTAAATTCCAGCTTAAATGTAAGGGGTGTTTTCCCCCCTAGAAACTGCATGTGATTTATAGAGGAGATTTTAATATACACTGTTTTTGTCACTGTACAAATGTTCTGGATGTAGTAAGATGGGATGTCAGTGTTCGATTATTTGCAATTTGTGAAGGAAGCTGTGGGACACAGAAAATGATCTGTACCATGTCACTCAGCAGATTGTATTTAACTGCATGGTGGGTGGAAATTAGGGTGACAACTGGCTCCCAGCTGCTGGTTAAGTCCAGATTCACGTTCAACTTTCTTATGAACACTAGAAGACTAGTCAGCATGTATCTAGTTTCATAGGCATATCTAGCTTTGTTAATCAGTATTTTCCCTATAGATTAATTAATCTCAGTGATACTTAACAGATTCAAGAGAAAACTGTTGTCAGTTACTAGGAGTCACGTGTTTCGTCAAATAGAGGTCAGTCACAGAGCCACTGAGGATGCAGTGCTGAACAAGACCTGGCTCTGCCTTCAATGCGCGCACAGCTTTGGAGCAGCAGCAAAAAGAGGGAACTACCACACACAGAGCTTGGGGACAGAAGCCCGATGGGGAAAGTGAGGGCAGGGGTTCAGGAAGGCTTCAGAGATGAGAGCACCCTAAACTCTACCCTCGGGGAGACAGCTAAGGGCAAAAGGCAGGCAGACAGGCCATGTACAGGGACAGGTACTGGTTCTCCCCACACACAGTAACTCCTCCTTCTCAGGGCCTTTTAAATATGTGTATGGGCAGAGGCTATGGGAGATAAATTACCTAGGATGCAGGGGGCAGTTCCACTGACAAAAACTGCTCCCATAAAAATGCAATATGACATACTCCTGCTTCAAAATACTGTGGCTGGCCAAACGCAAGGGGGGGTTGGAGAAGTGGAAGTCAGGTAAGCACAGAGCCAGGCAAAGGGAAGTCACTAAAAAACGTTGAGGGCAACGACATAATCTGATCTGTTTTAGAAACTGGACTACAGGGGAGGCAAGCAGGGAGACAGGAAGACTGAGGAGAGGCTCATGAAATAAAGTTAGCAAAGGCTGAATCCACCTGCTGACCACGAAGATGTAGGAAGGGAAATCGACCTGCTGAGCACTGAGGAGGCACAACCGACAGGGTTTAGAAATAAGGAATGGAAAGAGGAGGAAATGCTGAATGCCCAAGTTTCTGGCTTGGGCACCCGTGTAGATGGAAGTATCACACACCGGGATGATACACAGGGGGAGTGTTAAAGGGAAAAAATGAGTGTTTCTATTTTGAATGCGTTCAATTTCAGAGTCTGTAAGATACCAAGTGAAGATACCCAGACAGAAGGATATGCTAATCAAGTATCAATCTGGATAATTAAGAAGGGGACATTTGTCCATTGTAGAATTACTTTCGATAACAGCCTTCTGAGTCTGAAAGCTATTTTTCTTCGTATTCTATCACAAGGCTTGGCCCATTGTAGAAGTTTCTTTCAGAAGGCATAATGCCACATGCAATACGAATTACTCACGATATTAAAGTAATACAGAATAAATTGTATCTGTCTCCTATCTCATAAAAGAGAGTGATTATATTCTACTGTGAAGTTCTTGCTCATCCACGCCATATGGATAAATATTTCTACATCAGATTAATTATCCTCCTGGTAATATATCTTAATTTACATAAGTACTGCTACAAAAACTGAATAATTGTGATCAATTTCTAAGAATGCGGTGTTTGAATATTACATCTTTGCATTGGTTTTAAGAATGATTATAAAATGGATGTACACTTTTTGTCTAAGCCATCACAAGCTACATGATGGCAAGAAAACAAAGCAAACAACAGAAAGTAGCTAAGTAAAGGAATTAGCCTCTTTGTGAAGAGAAAGAGCAGCCCCATGGAGTAAAGCAACAAAGCCAAGCTCAGCTTGGTGTAAACAAGCTTTCTCTTTTTAAAGATCCCACCAACTGGGGGAAAACAGCAAAGGTCACTGGCTAGGTTGGGGACCTTCTCTGAAAAACCAAGCCATGAAACATTCACAGATATGCCCAAGAAAATAGTAATGATGAAATTTTAATGTGATCACCAATCTGTCTGATTATGGGAGAAACAGGTCCATCTGTCAGTGTCTCATCACAAAAGTGACTAATTGCATTAAGTCCACAAACCTGTTCTCAGCCTTCCAGAAATAGTTCTGCAATTTTAATGAGTTTGCCGCAGAAGTCGAGTCGCTTAGTCTAAGCCATTTATAATTCTAGTCCCACTATAAGTAGGATGTGAGTTTAAGCAAGGAGTTCACATAAATACTGAAATTCACCAAAATCTAGCTATGACATGAAGGTGCTTGGAGGTGAACTTAGAAAATGTCCATCTGTTTTGGTCCTATTTTCCACGAGCCTAATTTACTAAACAACTAACAAGTCTCTCTCCTAGAAGTAGTTCTGCAGCCTTCACCTGGAATCCAATATTGCAGAGAAAACAGGAAAATGAAGTGATCTGAAACACTGGCCCCTATGTACAATAAGTAACTGGATGTAAATGTTTTGAATTTTTCAAGGAAATCTACAGGAAAAGTTGTTCAATGCTGATGTGAATATTGACCTTCAGCTACTGATTTTAACAAAAACACAAGATGCCACTTCATGCACACAGTTTTTAAACGTGGAAGATGATAGGTTAAGCTGTTATATCCTTAAAATTATATTTGCAATACATACATTCACGTTCCCTCTAGACATTTACCTTATTTAAATGTGAAGTAACACAGGGTATGAAAATAAGAAAAATGTAGAAGACTTTGCCTCTACCATTCTGGCAGAGCTATGTAAGACTTGTGGGTTTTTTCACATGCAAATATTAAAATTTTTGAAGAGCCTTATGAGAATTTGCCAAAGTCGATATGATCCAAATGTTGCCATCTGCCAGCAAAGCTAGATTATGGCAAAAAGAGGAAAATTAAACATAAGAACACAGTCAGAATTTCAAAAACTTGCTCCAGGTAAAATTTTGCTATTTTATAAAAGCCAAAAGATATCACATCTTTGCAAACAAATTCATCTTGCATTTTATATAATAAGGAAATCTGAGCCAAAAGAACAAAAGTGTTACTTGTCTAAAAATTGACTAATACTTCACTTTTATTTCTTTTGCCAAATTACCATCACTGTGGTTTCTTTGGTGGTCTTGTGTCAACGAAGCCTTTCCAAGAACAAAAGAAATTTAAAAACAGGCTTATCTCCCAAACTTTTAAAACTAAAATGATGTTAATGTCATTATCTTTGCAGCAGTATTTCTAGAGCTTATGGTTTTAATTTGGAAGATGTTAAAGTGCAAAAAAAAAAAAAAAA
>NW_024425563.1:27784256-27842402 GCF_017311325.1 Ursus maritimus | reverse complement strand
GAAAAAAAAAAAAAAAAAAAAAAAAAAAAAGGCCCATCAAAATTCCCCCCTCAAGTTTATAGAAGACTTACTCTTTCCTTAAAACAAAAGAACACTTAAGAAAAAAACACTGTCCTATCTTCCAGGTAATAGGGTTCCTATACTTAAAGCGTTCAAGTTTTATGAACTAGGAACCACTACCATGAATAATAAGTCTCATTCTGCTGAAGACACCTGATAATTGACAATACTATAGATGTATCAACGTGTCCCCTTTCTTCTAAACAGGAAGCCTTAAAATTATGATTTTTAAAAAATTATATAAATTTAAAAATAACTTATTAATAAATTAGTAATAAAAAATCTTAAAATACGAAAGTCACTGTCATGATACATTAATAAAAGTGTCTTGGTAGGGGAAGAAAACGTCACTTCTGTGGTTGGAGCAGAAATTTCCTAAACCACATTGTCCAACCTTTAGCTAGACAGGATAGGAGAGAGAAGACTCAAAATCAGAAACAAAAGAGATCTTACAACTGATGACACATAAATAAAATCATGTAAGAGACTGTTCTGAACAATTAATGCCAGTAAATGGAATGACAAAGAAGTCATGGATAAATTCTTAGAAACATACAAAACTGATGAAGAAATAAAAAAAAAAATCTTATCACACCTGTAACTAACAAGGAGATGGAATGAGTCATCAAAAACCTGTCAACAAAGAAAAGCCCAAGATCAGATGGCCTCACTGGTAAACTGAATCACAATTTTTAGAAAGAATTAAGTACTAATCACTTCTCAAACTCTTCCAAAAAAACCTGAGAACACTTCCATTTTTTATTTTTCAAGAGAGAGTGAGAACATGCGAGCAGGAGGGGGGAGGAGGAGAGAGAGAATCTCAAGCAGACTCCTGCTCAGTGTGGGGCTCCGTCTCATAAACCTGAGATCATCACCTGAGTGGAAATCAAGAGTCAGAGGCTTAACCAACTGAGCCACCCAGGTGCCCCTGAAGAGAACACTTTCAAACTCATTTTAAAAGGCCAGCATTATCCAGATACCAGAGCCAGACGAAGACATAGTAAGAAAAATTATAGGCAAATATCCTTGGCATAGATAGATACAAAAGTCCTCTACAAAATACCAGCAAAACAAAATAATTAAAAGGATCATACACCATGACTAAGTGAGTTTATTCCTGGGATGCAAAAATGATTCAACATATGAAAATCAATGGGATACACCACAGTAACAGAATGAACAATAAAAATCACACGATCATCACAATAGAGAAAGCATTTGACAAAATTCAACATCCTTCATGATAAAAATCCCTGAAAAAAATTAGGTATAAGGGGAATTTAACTCAATAAAATATTGGCCATATAGGACAAGCCTACAGCTAACATCATACTCGATGGTGAAAAGCAGAAAACTTTTCTTCTAAGATCAGAAACAAGGCAAGGACGCCCACTCTCAGCACTTTATTCAGTATACTACTGGAAGTCCTGGCCAGAGCAATTATGAAAAAGGAAAAAAAAAAAAAAGAATTTAAAAAGCATACAAATTAGAATGGAAAAAATAAAATGATCTGTTTGCAGATACTTTGTATGTAGAAAACACTAAAGATTCCACAAAAATGTTAAAACTCCATAACGAATTTAATAAATTTGTAGGATACAAAACAATGTACAAAAATCAATTGCATTCCTATACACTAACAATGAATTATCCACAGAGGAAATTAGGGGGAAAAATACCATTAACAATAGCATCAAAAAGAATATTAATTTAGGAATAAACTTAACCAAGGTGGTAAAGACTAATAGAAGGAGAAGTACATGAAATTGATGAAAAAACTTAAGAAGAATTTAAGAATAAGTAAATGGAAAGATACCCCATGTTCATGGACTGGTAAATTTATTATTGTTCAACTGTTCATACTATCCAAAGCAATCTACAAATTCAATGTAACCCCTATCAAAATTACAGCAGTTAACAAAAATTTTAAAAATCCTAAAAATCAAATGGAATCACTAGAGACCCTGAACAGCCAAAGCAATTTTGAGAAAGAAAGAATCACACTCTTGATTTCAAAATACATTACAAAGCTATAGTAAATAAAACAATATGATACTGGTTTAAAAACAGACATAAGACCAATGAAACAGAACAGAGTGCCCTGAAATACTCACATATCTACAGTCAACTGATCTTTAACAAGAGTGCCAAGAATACACAAAAGGTAGTCTCTTCAACAAGTAATGCTGGGAAAACAGGATATCCACGTGCAAAAGAATCAACTGGACCTTAACACTGTGCACAAAAATCAACTCAAAATAATGATTATTTAAAAAAATTTTTTTAAAGATTTTATTTATTTATTTGACAGAGAGAGACAGCCAGTGAGAGAGGGAACACAAGCAGGGGGAGTGGGAGAGGAAGAAGCAGGCTTCCAGTGGAGGAGCCTGATGTGGGGCTCGATCCCAGAACGCTGGGATCACGCCCTGAGCCGAAGGCAGCTGCTTAACGACCGAGCCACCCAGGCGCCCCCAAAATAATGATTTAAATGTTAGATCTGAATCTATAGATTTATAGAAGAAAACATACGGGTAAATTTTCAGGACACTGGTCTAGGTAATGATTTCTTGGATATGATGCTAAAACCACAAGCCACAAAGCAAAAATAGCAAAGTGGGACTACATCAAAAAAGCTTCTGCACAGCATAGGAAACAATCAACAGAGTGAAAAAGCAACCTATGAAATGTGAGAAAATATATGCAAATCTTATTAACTGATATTAATAATTTTAATATCCAAAACATATAGAGAATACAACTCAATAGCAAAAACAAAAACAAGTTAGAAAATAGGTAAAGAACTTACAGACATATCTCCAAACAAGATATACAAATGGTCAAAGGTACATGAAAAGATACTCAGCATCTGTAATCATCAGGGAAATGCAAGTCAAAACCACGATGAGAGATTACATCACACCTGTTAGGATGGCTATTAATCTAAAAAACAAACGATAACAAGCGCTGGTCAGGATACGGAGAAAATGAAACCCTCATAACAGTGTTGGTGGAAATATAAAATGGTCCATTCAGTATGGACAACAGTACGGAGGTTCATCAAAAAATTTTAAAAAATAGAACTACTATTTCTGCACTACAATCCAGGGCAATCTTACTTCTGGGTATATACTTAAAAGAACTGAAATCAAGATCTCAAAGAGATATTAGTACTCCCAAGCTCGTTGCAGCATTGTTCACATTACTTGAGATATGGAATAAGCTAAATGCATTATCAATGGATGAATGGATAAAGATGTGTAAAATCACCCCACCTTAAACAAGAATGAAATCCTGCCATATGTGACAACAAGGATGAACCTTGAGGGCATTATACTAGGTATAATTAGCTAGTCACAAAAGGACAAAAAGCAGAATGGTGGTTGCCAGGGACTGGGGGGAGGGGGCACTGAGGAAGTGCTGCTTAAGGAGTAAAAAGTTTCTGGGGCACCTGGGTAGCCTGGTTGGTTGAGTGTGTGACTCGTGGTTTCCGCTCAGGTCATGATCTCAGGTTCATGAGATGGAGCACTGTGTTAGGCTCCGTGCTCAGCAAGGAGTGTGCTCTCTCCCTTTCCCACTGCTTCCCCCCCCCCCGGGCCAATGCATGCACATCCTTCCTCTCTCTCTCTCGAATCAATCCTTAAAAAAAATAAGTAAAAAGTTTCAGTTATAGGAGATGAATAAATTCTACAGATTGAGTGAAAATCATTTTGCTTATAGTAAAAAATACTGCACTTAAAAATTCATTAAGAGGGAAGATCCTATGTTCTGTTCTTACCACAGTAACGAATAAATTTCACTTGCAAAGGATGTCAGTCTTCATCTAACTACAACTACTGCAACTGTGTTTCATAGAGTTACCGAGCTGGAAAAAATATCATATAATAATGTGTATATACATAAAGGCACACTATAGATATTATCCCAAAATGAGCATTTTTGTCTATGAGGGTATATTCAAGGAGTTATTAGAATGAATATAAAAATTTAAAACACTATAATACATTGTATTAATATTTTACTATGTTTAAGTAAAAAAATGCTTTAATAAAGAAAAGACTGTGCTGAGATCAATCTGTGTGCAAAACCTCCACCCAGCTCAATGGGTCTTGGAACAGTACTTAGATTTCTTAGAGAAAAGCCAAAGGAAGCACCCTGCTCTCGTGTACAGAGGCACGGGGGAGTACGGCATTTCTGACCGCTACTCAGCTTGCAGCTCTCCAGGTCACCACGGCCATGTAAACACTCTAATTTACAGAAACAACCTCCTGCATTCCCTTCCTACCGCTGAGGGCCCACAAAGGATTCCAAGACAGTTTTACAAACTGTTTCAGATTGCCCTAGGTCTCACACAATCCCAGTAATACAGGGTTGCACTGAATTTAGGATTATCCTTCCCTTTGCTGATCCACACGTCAATTGTAGTGGGAGTCCCGCAGCTCCGTACAAGTCACAGCTGAGTGCCCTGCACATCACGTATTAACACGGTGCCACCGAGGAAGACAGGGCCGCAAAGTTACCGTCACAACTGCAAAATGCTCCGATGCGCAGGGCGAGCAACGCTCCGACGGCTGCATTTTATCAGAGCAGATACAGATCTTCAGTGACATCAACTGAGAAACAAAACCAATGCTCGTAGCAAATATATGACAACCAAAGAATGCTGTCCCTTCAGAACTGACACTAGGCCGTTATTCATGTTGAAAACTGCCTACATTTGATCGAAACTAACTCTCAAATCCTTAAAAAAAAAAAAAATGGTTATGGGGTTCTTACCAAATAAATATTGCGTGGCAATAAATGGCAATAAAAACACCCCAGCCAAAAATCTCAGGCAGGACTGTGGAGTCAAAAGCCCACTTCACTTCATAAACTCCTTTCATGTTGTCAAGAGCACTCAATCCTTCATCAAGTGTGAGGCCCCTTCTGCTAATTCTCTGGACTTTAAAAAACAGGATGCTGAGAGAACACATACACATTTTAAAGAGAGAAACGTTAAAAAATTCAGTGACGAGCGTGTAAAACAAAGGCTAGAAGAAAAAAAATAGCATATGGAGAGAGGTAAAAGCAGCAGAACGCGGCTGAGTGTTCCCACACACATTATCTCAATCGATTCACAATATAGTCCTCGATACAAGCATACTTCCCATTTCACCAATACGGACGCAGGCTGAAAGACAACCAACTAGCGATGATAACATGGGTTCATCAAAAAATTATCACACCGATAACTAGCATCTGTGGCGCAGCTAGGATTTATATTCCGGTCTGTCTCATTCTTTTCCTTAAAACCATGTTGTCCTGCTAGACGCTCACTATAATCACTCTGAAATTATCATTTTAAAATCTTGAAATATGAATTCTTTAAAAACTCTACCTCCTTAACTTTTTTTTTTTTGAAAGCTTTTATTTATTTATTTATTTGACAGAGAGAGACAGTCAGCGAGAGAGGGAACACAGGCAGGGGGAGTGGGAGAGGAAGAAGCAGGCTCTTAGCAGAGGACCCTGATGTGGGGCTCAATCCCAGGACTCTGGGATCACGCCCTGAGCTGAAGGCAGACGCTTAACGACTGCGCCACCCAGGTGCCCCTCTACCTCCTTAACTCTTACTTCCAATATAGGTCTTTCTATTTCTAATGATTATAAATTCTGGTCATTTCTGAAATTATGAACTTGTTTACCACTTCACATTAAATGCTATTCAATTAGGTTTCCTAAAATGTCTTTTCTACTTCTTGATAGCATCATCATCATTCTTCATTCATTGATTGTTTCAAGGATCTTGGCAAATTCTTTGTATGTGCTACCCTGGCTCTCTCCTCGCAGCGGTTTTCCAAGCAGTTATCATTGCACACATGTCTCAAGAGAAGACTGGTCCTACGTTGTACCCTTAGGAGATGCTCTGGTGTGGGTGAAGATCTGTAGCAACCACAGTAGCAGTGGGCCCCAGGGGCCTCTCTTAGACTGCCAAACTGAGTTCTTGACAGAAGGATAGGAGAGGCAAAGAATAAGGGCAAAGAATAAGGACCATATGAGTTAATTAGTTTCCATCTGAAGCATAGCAATAGTAATATCATCTGATCTCAGACTGAGTCTGACTCTAATACATGGTGTGCTTGAAAACTTATATACACTCTTCACACATTTTCGAGTTCACAGCTAGAAATTTTAAATTTAAATGTTAAGGGTTGCAAAGGATCTAATTCCTGGTACGCTGTAACCAATGATATTTAACATACAACTGTGATGTCGTTCTTAAGGGGATTCAATGGACTCTACCATAGCAGGATAATCTTACCACCATCCATTTTAAAAACACCTGTATAACTCTTCTTTAATAGAAATTTGAGGGGTGCCCGGGTGGCTCAGTCACTTAAGCGTCCAACTCTTGATTTTGGCTCAGGTCATGAGATCGAGCCCTGTGTCAGCAGCAAGTCGGCTTGAGGATTCTCTCTCTTCCTCTCCCTCTGCCCCTCTCCACTGCTTGCACTCTAAAATGAATAAATTTTTTTAAAAAGATTTTATTTATTTATTTGACACAGAGAGAGAGAGAGACAGCCAGTGAGAGAGGGAACACAAGCAGGGGGAGGGGGAGAGGAAGAAGCAGGCTCTCAGTGGAGGAGCCTGATGCGGGGCTCGATCCCAGAACACCGGGATCATGCCATGAGCCAAAGGCAGATGCTTAACGACTGAGCCACCCAGGCACCCCGAAAATAAATAAATCTTTAAAAAAAAAGGAAATTTGACATTTTAAGCTTGAGATTCTACTTTGATTCCATTTCCCCCCTCAGAAACCTAGTTTTATTCTACTATATTTTAATACCTGAGTATGTTTTATTGAGGACCCTATCATAATTATCTGTACCAAATTTATATATAAGTTTTAGTTTCTGATAATGCTCTGTAAAGAAAATACACATTAATATGTATAATGTTGTATCTATAAAAATACCTATTTATGTAAAATACCTATTTATATAAAAATACTATCTCCTTCAGGAATATACCTCAATATAAAAGTCACATATGACAAGCCCATAGCTAACATCACACTCAACAGTGGAAAACACAAAGCTTTTCATCTAAGATAAGGAATAAGGCAAAGGTGCCCATTCTTGCCACTTATATTCAACATAATATGGAAGTCCTAGCCACAGCAATTAAGCAGGGGGAAGGGAGGAAGGGAAGGAGGGAGGGAGGCAGGAATAAGGAACGGAAGAAGGAAGATAGAACGGAGGGAAAGGAGGGAGGGAAGGGAGTGGGGAAAAGGGAGGGAAGGGAAGAAAGGAAAAGAAGAAAGGGGAGGAAGGAGAGAAAGAAAGAAAGGCACAAAGAGAAAAAGAAAGAGGCATGCAAACCAGAAAGTAAAGAAGTAAACTGAAGTAGTAAAACAGAAGAAGTAAAACTGGCTCTGTAGAAAACATGATCTAACATATAGAAAACCCTAAAGACTCCACCCAAAAACACCTTTTAAAAGTAATGAATAAAATTCAGTAAAGATGCAGGATATAAAAATCAACATACAAAAATCACTTGCATTTCTATACACTAACAATAAACTATCCATAAAAGCATTAAAAAACAGTCCCACTTACAACAGCAACAAGAAGAATAAAATATGTAGGAATAAATTTAACCAAAAAGATGAATGATCTGAACACTGAAAACTGTAAGATGTTAATGAAAAGCACTGCAGAAAATACAAACTGGAAGATATCCCGTGTTCTTGAATCAGAAGATGATTGTTAAAATGTCTATTCTACCCAAAGTGACCTAACAGAGTCAATACAATCCCTATCAAAACTCCCATGGCAGTTTTCTAAGAAACGGGAAAAAAAATTCCCAAAATTAGTTTGGACCCACGAAAACTCTTGAACAGCTAAAGTGATCTTGAGAAAGAAGAACTAAACTGAAGACATCACACTTTCTGATTTCAAACAATATTACAAAGCTATAGTAATCAAAACAATATGGTACTGCCATGAAAAAAGACACACAGACCAAGGGAACAGAAAACACAGCCCAGAAACAAACCTGTGCACGTGTGTTCAAATGATTTTCATCAAAGGCGCCAAGAATGTACAGTGGAGAAAGGATGGGGTCTCTTTAATAAATGGTGCTGGGAAAACTGCACATCCATATGTAAGAGAGTAAAACTGGATCCTTATTTTACACACAAAAAAACCCCTCAAAATGGATTAAAGACTTAAACATAATTCCTGAGACCATAAAACTCCTGAAAGAAAACACAGAGGTGGGGCGCCTGGGTGGCACAGCGGTTAAGCGTCTGCCTTCGGCTCAGGGCGTGATCCCGGCGTTCTGGGATCGAGCCCCACATCAGGCTCCTCCGCTATGAGCCTGCTTCTTCCTCTCCCACTCCCCCTGCTTGTGTTCCCTCTCTCGCTGGCTGTCTCTCTGTCAAATAAATAAATAAAATCTTTAAAAAAAAAAAAAAAGAAAGAAAACACAGAGGAAAAGCACCCTGTGTTGGCAAGTTTTTTTTTGGATTACACCAAAAACATAGGCAACAAAAGGAAAAATCAAACTAAAAAGCTTCTGCACAGCAAAGAAAATAATCAACAAACTGAAAAAGAAACTTCTGGAATATTTGCAAAGCATACATCTGATAAAGGATTACTATCTAAAACATTTAAGGAATTCCTACAACTCAATAGCAAAAGTCAAATAACCCTATTAAAAATGAGTAAAGGAACTGAACAGACATTCTTCCAAAGAAAACCTACAAATGGCCGATAAGTATATGAAAAGATGCTCAACATCACTCACCATCAGGAAAATGTAAATCAAAACCAGGAGATATTACCTCACACCTGTTAGGATGGCTATTATCAGAAAGTCAAAAGATAAGTATTGATGAGGATGTGAAAAACATCTGCATTTTGGTGAGAACATAAATTTGTCCAACCATTACGGAAAACAGTATAAAATAAAAAACAGAACTGCCATATGATGATCCATTAATTGCACTCCTGAGTATATATCTAAAGGAAATAAAAGCACTACCTTGAAGAGATACCTGCATTCCCATGTTCACTACAGTATTCTTCACAGTACCTAAATATGGAAACAACCTGAGTACTCATCAATAGAAGGATGGCTAAAGAAAATGTGGTCCATACATACAATGGAGTATCATGCAGCCTTAGAAGAAAGTCCTGTCATTTGCAGCAACACGTAGGAATGAACCTGGAGGGAATTATGTTAAGTGAAATCAGCCATATGCAGAAAGACAAATATTGCATGGAAATTAAAAAAAAAAAAGTCCAACTCATAGTTACAGCATGAGAATGGTGGTTATCAGAAACTGTAGGGTGGAAGACATGGGGAGATATTAATCAAAGGGTACAAGGTGTCATTTATGAGTAAGTTCTCAAGAACTAATTACAATACGGTGACTATAGTCATATAGTTTATAATGTATTATACACTTAAAATTTGCTAAGAGAGTAAGTAGATCTCAAGTATCTCATCACACATACACAAAAGGTAACTATGGGATGTGATAGATAATGTTAGTGTGATTGTGACAATCATTTCATAACACATACCAAAACATGTTTACACCTTAAATATATAGTTCTTTGTCAAATATCGAATCAAAAACTAGGAAATAAAATTCCTTCCGAATTTAGTTTTTATTATAATTACTAATAGTATTCAAAAGGTCCAAAATAAATATGACAAGTGATTAATAGTAAATATGAAAAATAAAACTTTTTGATATGCATCTCTTATTGAAATGGACAGTGCTTTTTCCCCCCAATTAGTTGATCTATCTAAAAGGTAACTACTACTTAATTCTACATCGAGTTCATCATCAATCTCAATTGATCAATTGCTAGGATTTTGTTTTCCTTCATAGGTACAAAAAATAAGTAGATAGACATTATAATAGCCATTTCCATCAACTCTTAATTATTTTCTACTTAAATGTCACCAAATACAGTGATTGATAAGCAAAAATTATTTTTCAATCATTTAGCAGTTGAGAACAAATCCTTCATCTTTGTTGAAAGCAAAGAAGTATAAGCCACCTAATTTACAGAAGGATTTATGACATCATTTGTCCATAACTTTCTCAAAACTAACACATCACGAATTTTCCTTTTGAGTGGTGACCTGGAGGTTTTTGCACTCCAGGACAAGAATCATGGTCAGACACAAGCTGGTTGAGAGAGGTGCCTTTCCTTTGCAAACTCAAAGAAGGGAGCCTGTGAAAAGGGAGTTGAGAAAGAACTTGCACACAGCAGGCTCTTTTCTAGAAAGAAGAGCTTTAGGAATGAGTACTTATGAACTAAGGAATCATATACCGATTCTATTAAAATTATACTTGTCCCTGTGTCTCCCTGTAGAAGTAGTTTTGTTTATCCAGAAGTTCCCCCAACTCAGGAAAGTCAAGGTAGCAAGAGTAGGAAGTGATCCTGAATTCTAGCTGCCACTCAGCACACACAAGCCGAAGAACTGGCTCTTTAGAGCATGTTTTCCAAGGAATTTCTAGAAAAACAGAAGCTTGGGATGGGAAAACAAGGACTGGATATTCTGATTAGAAGCAGGGCTGGCTCAGGTGTCATACCGTGGAACCTACTGGGACTATATTTTTCACACTGTAAAGGGTAGACATGTAGATTGCTGAGCACTGTTTGTCCATATTCCTGCAGCTGGTGCTGGACAGAAACCAGGATGTATAATACACAGTCCCTGTCTTCAACGAGCTTCTAGCACATTGGAGCCATCTGCCAAGGAAATTAAATGCAAGCAGGAAGAGGCTATGTGGGTGATATTAAGCCAGTAGCTCAGGAAAGAGGAAGAGGGCAGCTACAGGATGCATCACTGTAGGAGGGGGTAGTGTGATGTCCCAGCCTCCCGGTAGCAGAGGGAGGTGCACTAGACCAAAGTTCGATGTGGACAGAAGGCATTTGCTAACCGAGAGGACTACAAAGAGTACTCGCACACAAAAACATGGTTCCCCTTCACCTTTTCCCCTCCTCCCAACCTCAACCCTACCCAAAAGTGTAGAATAAGTATACCAACAGACAAAAGAAGAAGAGTGAACAGAACAGACGACAGTACCTTCTCCCCTTCTATAGGTTTCTGGATGAGCTGGAAGAAAAGGAACAAGTTTTAAAAAGGCTTAAGCGTTGACTTAAAACTGTCTGAAAACTGTAAGACCTGAACATGTTATTTAACGCCTAACAATGACCAGATAGAGTTATGGTTCCTGCCAAGACGTCTTCAAAGGATATGGAAGGCGAATCCGGGAACGTGTCTGAGAGTAATACAGGGATAAAAATTAAGTTGTTTGCTACTCACGCTCCGCCAAATTTAGCCCATTCAACACACAGGTTACATAAATCGAATGGAATAAAAATGAAAACAACTACAAAAGGCTGCTCTGGAAAAAAGTCACAGATTATAAAGGGAAGCTATTTACAAGCTGTAAATCCATCATAGAGATGTTTATAATTATAATTACGTAAACTTTCTCCCTCTCACTGTCATTTTCCATTTTAGCTCACTAGGGCTCTTCAGCCAGCATCTGGAACCTTAATATATCATGTTTTCCTTTAATTCAGATGTCACTAATTACAAGGATCCCCAAATTAGCTTCCTTTACTTCCGAATAAATTCTCAATGAATGTAATTTCGGTATTTGGCCAACGTTTGTCTCTTTAGGCTTCATTTTGTTCTGCTCCAGTAGCATCAGCGTAGAGAAATGTTACTTCTGGTGAATTCATTTATATAAGACGAAGCCATCTCCTGTTTTTAAAAATGGAAATGATCTGAAAAGATGAAACTTACACCGTTCGAGTGTTTACCTTTAGGTTCATTAAAAACAGGCACACTTTTTGATAGATTTAAAAATGTAGTGTATTTGATTTTTGGTCTACAAGAGAAGCAGGCTAATGAAAACTAACTCAGAAATTACTAAATTAAAATGAAAACTAATATGCTTTCATAAAAAGCACGGCAGGCTTCTTTTAGTTTATATGCAGTCTGTATTGAATCTCTCAAACACCTGTCCCAGCACCTTGTCACCCTGATAAGCTTTCCATTTGTAGCTGCACTATTCTCTCCATAGTTTGACAAATTATTAAATTCTGATTCAGATTTTAGAGTTTCCAGAAACGGGTACTGGAGCTTGTATTTCCCATCATTTTCATGATGTTGAAGAATGTTCCGTCCTCATCTCTGTAAATATATCTCTCTACTGATATAGCTCGTCCGGTTTTCTTATTGCTCCTTACCTTTATATTTTATTACTTCCAGAGGGTGGGGTGCAGAGACCAACTAACCCTCAAGTATCTTGAATAAAATAGCGCTGTGGCACCAAAGCGGTACAGTATGGTAACAAAACCAACCCTCCGCCTAACAGTGCTGCTTCCCGTTACATCTGTTTTATTGTCGTAAGAACACATAACACGGGATCTACCCTCTTAAACGCTTAAGTGTACATTACTGTTCACTGCAAGCCCAATATTGCACAGGTCTCTAGAGTTATTCATCTTGCATAAGTGCAACTTTATATGCCTTGAAGAGCAACTCCCCATTTCCCCTTCCTCCCAGTTCCCGGTTTGTTTTTAACAACCAATTCCTTTGCTTTTATCTCCCTGGTACCAAGATCTATCTTCGCCCTCCATGGGATATTATTAGCTCTTGTGTTTTTTTGTTTTTTTTTTTTTAAAGATTTTATTTATTTATTTGACAGAGAGACAGCCAGCCAGATAGGGAACACAAGCAGGGGGAGTGGGAGAGGAAGAAGCAGGCTTCCAGCGGAGGAGCCCGATGTGGGGCTCGATCCCAGATCGCTGGGATCACGCCCTGAGCCGAAGGCAGACGCCCAACGTCTGCGCCACCCAGGCGCCCCAGCTCTTGTGTTTTTAGGCACTCAAAGGATGGTCATTATTTGCAGACACAATGTTATCAAGAGATTTGTGATGACTACATGAGCCTTCCCCCATCAGTCTGTCATTCTTCTTACGCTCCCTTTCCTTTCAGGTGGTATCATTAAGGGTAGGAGCTAAAAATCAAGTAACAAAATGTCTGGAAATGGGAAAAAGCTATGCAAGTGTAAGCAACAGTGTTTCTGTACCTCTATTCATACAGAACAAAACCTTTCCTGGCTGAGAGACTATGAAACAATGACTTAAAAATCCATGAATAGTTTCCTCCATAACTGAAATACGTTTACCTACATTGCCTTCCCTCTGTTAAAAAATAAAAACTTTAATAGATTAACTCATTACTACTCTTTATAAATCAAATGTCTATAAACACACTTTTATTAGATCCCAGATTCTATATTCTAAGCTAGGTACCAATCTCACATGCTGTTTCCACCTAATTGCTGGCAGGAAATATGAGCTACAGGAATGAAACAGGCAGTGGCCAGAAATCTTGATTAAGTTTATTGGAAATATGGACTAAATAAGGCACTTTAATTAGTATCAGACAGAAGGATGAATTGATCTCCAATACCACACAAACTGTTGAAGCTATAAAATTTAGAAAACGTGTCTGAGGCATGATTCACTATAATGATGGAGGAGATGAATCTCTTTCCTGTTGCGCAAGAGGAGTTCAAGATTAAAGTAACCACACTGCTGAAAAGCTACAGTTGGTCAGCATTCAGAAGACGCATTTTTAAGGTAATCTGTCCCTGGGATACAATGATAAATATAAATCATTTAATTCATTTTACAGTTAACTCAGTGTTCATGAGGAAACAGAAAAGCTATTTTAGCCAAATTTCCTTGTGGTAAGAAAAAAAAAAAAGAGTACTGGAGGATTATAGTAATCTTTTCTAACTTGTAAGCATTCTAATTCATTTAAATTATCCAATTAGATGTTCCGTATTAGCAGGCTCTCTTTATGAATACATCATAAATTAAATGAGAAACACCTTAGGAAAATCTAGTCGATTTCATTTATATGAGATGTCCAGAAAAAATAAAACTCTAGTGCTAGCAAGTAGGTGAGCGGCTTCCTGCCACGGGCAGCTGGAACACTGCAAACAGACACAAGAGACTTTCTGAAGTCATGTGTTTTAAAATTGAATTGATAGCAGCACAAGCTGATAGCAGTACAAGTGCCTAATTTACTGAAAATCATCTACTTGACAATGGAAGAATTTTATGCTGTATAAATTATACTTCAGTAAAGCTTTTTAAAAAGATTCTGCAAAAAATAACATGGTATTCTAAATCTTAGGGCATTTGCACCCCCCTCAAGATTTCATGGACTACTGCTGTCATAGTGCTTATGCCCCCTACTTCCAAATTCACATGGTGAGGCACAATCCTCAGTGTGATGGGATTTGGAGTTAGGGCCTTTGGGAGGGAATCGAGTTTGGATGAAGTCATGGAGGTGGTGGTCTATCTCTCCACTCTGTGCGGGTACAAGGAGAACTGAGCCCTATGTGAACCAGGAAGAGGGCCCTCACCAAGGACCCAACCCTGCTGGTGCCCTGATCTAGGACTTCTATCTCCAGAATTGTGCAAAATAAATGTTTGCTGTTTAAACCCCCCAATCCATGGTATTTTTATTGTATCAACCCAAACTGAAAAGTGTGATGCTACTGTAATGAATACATAAAAATGTGGAAACAGCTTTGGAACTGGATAATAATGGCTAGAGGCTGGAAGAATTTTGAGATGCATGCTAGAAAGAGCCAGTATTACAATGAAGGAACTCTAAAGGAAATTCTGGTGAAGGTTGAGTAAGAAAAGAGAGCTAGAGAGGAAGCTTCCATCTTCTCAGAGAATGGATAATATTTATGAACAGAATGTTGGTAAAAATATGTATGGTAAAGGCTATTTTGATGAGGTCTCAGTGGAAATGAGGAACATGTTACTGGAAACTACAAGATTATCTTTGTTATCAGTGGCACAGAACCTGGCTGAACTGGGTTCATGTTCTAGTGTTTTATAAAATGTAGAACTTCCGTGCAATGAAACTAGAGATTAACCTGAGGAAATTTCTAAGTGTTGAAGGAGCAGCTTGGTTGTTCCTGACTGCTTACGGTAAAATGCAGTAAGAGAAAATGAATTAAAGACAACTGTTATGCAAAAAAGTTACCAGCTCATCAAGATTTTAAAGATTCTCAGCCTGTCCATAATGAGAAAGGATGATCGGAAGGGAACACTAAAAGTATGGTAGACCAGCCATCTGATAAGGAGGTAAGTTTAGGTATGAACCATGAACTTAATCAACCATCTCAGCAGAAACACTGTTGGTTTAAAGTGAAGGAGATAGAAAGAAATGTAGGAAGGCTGATGAACTCCTCAGGACCCTACAAAACTGGACCAGAGATTCAGCTATGAACACATTCTAGTCTTCAGGACAAGGGAGGAATGACTCCAAAGGTGATTCAGAGATCATCAGGGCTGCTAATTTCAGCACAGGCCTTTAGTGCAACCAGCCTGTAAGGGTTTGCAGGAGTTGGCAGGACACTGATAGGACTATCTCCACCTCGGTTTCAAAGGCTTAGACCACTGCCCACCGGGACCTTGTGGATGGGCCCATGGCCTTGGTTTCAACATGCCCCATGAGAGCTACCAGAAGCTGCAGGAGCAAAACACCCACCCAGCAGAACCACACAGCTGTGACCACTGCTTTAGTGGGTCCAGAAAGCAAAGCATGGAACCAAAGGACAGTACTCTTGAGCCTTACTGTCTAAAGGAGTTTATCTTGCTAGATTTTAGATTTACTTGGGACTTGTCATCCACTCCTCTATTCCTCATTTCTCTGTTGTTGAACTGGAATATCTATTTTGTGCCTCTCCCACCACTGTTCTCATGAAGCATATAACTTATTTGGTTTCACAGGTTCACAGCTGGAGAGGAATTTTGCCTCAGAATGAATCATAATTCGTTTTACCCGTATCTGATTTAGATAATATTTAGATGAGACTTTGGATTTTAGACTCCAGAACTGATGCTAGAATGAGGTGAAACCTCTGGGGCTGTTAGGATAGAACAACCCATTTCACAGATGAAGACATGAATTTTGAGAGGCCTGAATGTGTAACCCCCAAAAGTTCAGATGTTGAAGCTCTAATCCCTAAGGTGATAATGTCTTGAGGTGGGGCTCTTGGGAGGTAAACAATGTGGATGATGTCGTGGGGATGGAGCCCCCATGATGGAACTCATGCCCCTATAAGAGGATGAAGAGATGCCAAAGCTCGTTCAATCTCCATCATGTGAGGACCTGGCAAGAAGGTGGCCTTCTGTTACCCAGAAAGAGGGTCCTCACGGAGAATGTGACCATGCTGGCACCTTGATCTCACAATTCCCGAATCCACAACTGTGAGAAATAATGTTTGTTGTTTAAGCCACCCAGTGTTAAGACAGTATTTCTATTACAGCAGCCTGAACTAAGACACCTAGAAAAAATGATTGAATTGCCATAAAAGAGCTCCCCAACCAGTGAGTGGTGATATACTGTTGTGTTCCCAGTGGGTTTCAGGAGTGACTTCAATTGCCTCAGTCACTGGGGTGCCATGGTAGGATCTGAGTCTTTTATTTTCTTGCAACTAAGAAACCTCTTCCACTGACTATTTACTATACAAATAACACATTTTCTTGATCCAAGTCTCCTTGCTGAGTGAAAACGTAGAGAACATATTGATATTTATGGGATGCTGTTCAAGCAGTGCTTAGAAGGAAATTTATAGCTGTAAATGTCTATATTAAGAGAGCTGAACTCAAAAACCTAACTTTCACTTTAAGACATTAGAAAAAGAAGACCAAACTAAACCTAAAGAAAAAAAGGGAAGGAAATAAAGGAGATTAGAGTGGAAATCAATGAAACAAAAGTTGGGTTTTCTAAAAATAAATTTTTTAGCTAGATAGACTAAGAAAAAGGAGATTCAAATACTAGAATTCATTGAATTCATTTTAGAAATGAAAGAGGGAATATTTTATGGAAATAAAAAATATTATAAATGAATAGTATAAACAATTGTATGCCAATAAATTAGGTAACTTGAATGAAATGGACAAATTACTCTAAAGACACCGAACACCAAAACTGACAAGAAGAAATACACTGAATAGTTCTACAACAAAGAGATCAAATCAGTAATGGAGAATTACCTACAAAGAAAAGCCCAGCACAGAGGGCTTCGCTGGTAAATTCTACCAAACATTTAAGGAGTTAATACCAATTGTTCATACTTTCAAAAAAAAAAAAAAAGAGAGAGAGAGAGACCACTTCCAAACTCATTCTGTGAGGTCAATATAAAATCAGATAGAGAGGTCAGGGAAAAAAAAAGATATTACAGACCACTATTTTTTAAAGAAATGCAAAACTCCTTAACAAAATCCTGGAGAACTGAATGCAGTAACAAAAACAATTATATATCATGACCAGGTGCAAATTATGCCAGGAATATAAGGTTGGTTTGACACCTAACAATTAATGTAATGCACCATGTCAATAGGATAAAAAGCAAAACCCATATGATCATCTATCTCAACAGAGGCAGGGAAAGCATCTGACAAAATACCTTTTCATGATGAAAACAGTATCAAAGCCATGAACAGAAAGGAACTTCCTCAAATTGGTTAACAGGCATTTGCAAAATATCCAGAGCTAGCATTATGCTTAATCATGAAAAATATATGCTTTCCTACTAAAATCAGGAAGAATGCACGGATGTCTACTCCTGCCACTTCTACCCAACACTGCAGTGGAAGAACTAGTCAGAGCAATTGTTGGGGTTAATGTAGAGTATGAAATCAGCCATAATACTTGGCTTGCTAAAATGTAACACAGAGGCCGCTGAGGGCAAGGAAGGTTTCAGAGAAGGGCATAGGCCTTTGGAATGCCGAGGCCTACGTGGTTCACTCTGCCCTTGAAATGTCGCGTGGAGCTGCCTTCCCGAAGCTTTCCTAGCCCAAACAGTCACCCTGCGATTTAAGAGGTGTAGGCATTGTCCCTTAGGCTGTGTTTAGCTGAACTCCTAGAACGCGGCCCAAATTAGCATACCACATCTTTCCAGTAAACAGATCCTCCCAGTTTCAGCAAGACCCCTTGTCAACATCAGGTGCTTGAGAAACAGTGATAAGGATTTGTGATTATCTTGAAGGGCCAATAAAAGCTGGAGCAAAGAAGAGCAAAGGGTCTTCGCCTGTGACTGTTGACCCTTGCCCTTCTCTCTTTCACAGCAAAGCTTGGAGTAATCTTTCATCCATTGGTACAGGGATTGCTGGCCATTCCCGGCAGGCAATTAGGCAAAAAAATGAAATAAAAGGCATCTAAATCAGGCAGAAAGAAATACGATTATCACTACTTGCAGATGACATAATTTTATATAGAAAGAAATCTAAGAAATCTAATAAAAAACCAACCATTAGAATTAACAAGTTCAGCAAGGGTGCAGCATGTAAGATCAACATTTAAAAAATTATCTTTATATACTTACAGTAAACAATCCAAAATAACTTAAGAAAATAATAAAATACCAGGAATAAATTTAACCAGAGAAGTGCAAAACTTACACTCTGAAAGCTACAAACTATTGTTAAAAGAAACAAAGGTCTAAATAACTGGAAAGACACTCTATGTTCATGAATAGGAAGACAACATTGTTAGTTAAGAAGACAGTACTCTCCAAACTGATCAGATTCAATACAATCCCTATGAGAAGCCCAGCTGGAGATATTTTCAAAACCTTTACAGAAATTGGCAAATTTATCCTAAAGGTCACATGGAAATTCAGAATAGCCAAAATAATCTTGAAAAAGAACATAGCT
Source organism: Ursus maritimus (assembly GCF_017311325.1). Classification (NCBI taxonomy): domain Eukaryota; kingdom Metazoa; phylum Chordata; class Mammalia; order Carnivora; family Ursidae; genus Ursus; species Ursus maritimus. The sequence continues at coordinate 27,823,569 of NW_024425563.1, read as the reverse complement.
GGAAGACACATACTTGTGATCTCAAAATGTCACACAAAGCCAAAAAAAAACAAAAACAAAAGCAAAACCCACTTCATACAAGGCAATGGTAATCAAATTAATGTGGTACCAGCATAAGGACGTCAATGTAATACAATTCAGAGTCCAGAAACAAATCCATATATCCATGGAAAATTGATTTTCAAAAGGGCACCAAGAACATTTCATCGGAATTGAATAGTTTCTTCAACTTAAGAACTGGACAACTGAATTGTCACATGCAAATAAAGGAAGTTGAACCCTTACATCCTACTACAAATAAAAACCAACTTAAAAGTGGATTGATGAGGGGCACCTGGGTGGTTTAGTAGGTTATGCGGCTGACTCTTGGTTTCTGCTCGGGGCATGATCTCAGGGTCGTGAGACTGAGCCCAGCATGGGGCTCCACGCTCAGTGCTGAGTCTGCTTGAGATTTTCTCTCCTCCTTCCTCTGCCCCTCTCCCTGCTTGTGCACATGCAGGTGCACTCTTTCTTGAAATAAATCTCTAAAATTGATTAATGACCTAAATGTAAGAGGTAAAACTATGAAAGTCTTAGAAGAAAACATGGGGCTAAATTTTTGTGACCTTGGATTGAGCGCTAGATTCTTAGACATGGCTCCAAAAGCATAAGCAACCACAACGAAATAGATAAAAAGATAATCCACACAATAGGAGAAAAGATTTGCAAATCATATATAAGAATCTAACAACTAGAATATGTAAATGGCTCTTACAACTTAAAAGACAACTCAATAAAAAAAGGAGCAAAAGACTTAAATAGATATTCCTCTAAAGAAACATGCAAACAGCTAATGCAATATGTGAAAATATGCTCAACATCATTAGGAGCAAAGTGTAAATCAGATCACAATGAGAAACCCCTTCATCCCTACTAGAATGACTGTGTATAGGGCAAATAATACCTACTGGTGAGAATGTGAAAAAACTGAAACTCTTACACATTGTCGGTGGGAATATGAAATGGTGCTACCACGGTGGGAAGCAGTTTGGTGGATCCTCAAATATCTAAACATGCAATTATTACACGGTCCAGTGATTCCACTCCTATGCGTGTACCTGAAACAGCTGGAAACAGGAACTCAAACAGATACTTGTACAACTTCAGCTGCAGCTTTCACAGCAGCCACGAGGTGGAACCAACCCAAGTTTCCTCACTCTAAACGAATGGGTAAACAAAACGTGGCATATACATACATGCACTACACTAGGATTTGGTCATAAAAAGAAATTAAGTTCTGACACATGCCAGAAGATGGAGGAAGCAGAAAACATTATGTTAAGGGAAAGAAATCAGTCCTAAGAGAGCACATACTATCGGATGCTATTTATTTGAAATGCCCAGAATAGGCGTATCTATAGAGACAGAAAGTCACTTAGTTGGTCAGGATGGGGTGATCTGAGGTTGACAGGTCAAGGGTACGGTGTTTCTTTTTGAGGTGATGAATACATTCTAGAATTGTTGATGGTTGCCCAACTCCGTGAATATACTAATACAGACTAATACAACTGACCTTTACAACAAAAACCGAACCTCTCCCTTGACTCCATATGCCCTGCCAAAAATAGCCCCAATCAATTTCCTTCTATTTCACAGCCTCCTCTTCGGTTTAAAGAATCTCTTAAAAGAGTTGTTTATTCTCATTATTTTCACTTTATTATCACATTGTAACTCAACTCTATTTGCCTGCAGGAGTAAATACTATGCCCTTCAATATTTACTGTGACTTAAAAGTCATAAAAATAAGTGCAAGCAACTGAATAAATTCTGACAGCCTACTGGGTACTAGAAGAACAAACGGGACAAGATACCTGCCCTTTTCTCAAGGGGGAAATACAAAAGGAACAGATAAGAAGCATATTAGTTTAAAGATTAAAATGAGCTAGAAAGTACCTGCTTTATACTGGGTTATTTAAAAGAGGTGTTCTCGGCAAGTGAGGTTTAAGATTTTTTTTAAAAGTAGGCTCCATGCCCAGCGTGGAGCCCAATGCAAAAGTTTGAACTTCACAACCCCAGATCAAGACCTGTGCTGATGCCCCGAGTTAAGATTTTTTTTTTTATATTTAAATTCAAGTTACTTAACGTAGTGTATTATTAGTTTCAAGGTAGAGTTTAGTGATTCATCAGTTGCATATAACACCCAGTGCTCATTACATCAAATGCCCCCTTAATGCCCTTCACCCAATTACCCCATCCCTCCACCCCCTCCCCTCCAGCAACCCTCAGTTTGTTCCCTATAGTTAAGAATCTCTTATGGTTTGCCTCTGTTTTTATTTTTCCTTCCTTTCGCCTATGCTCATCTGTTTTGTTTCTTAAATTCCAAATGAGTAAAATCATATGGTATTCGTCTTTCTCTTTTTTTCCACTTAGCAAATATACTCTTGTTCCAGCCACGTCATTGCAAATGGCAAGATTTCATTCTTTTTGATGACCGAGTAGTATCCCATTATATATATACACACGCCATCTTTATCCGTTCATCCACCAATGGACATCTGGGCTCTTTCCATATTTTGTGAACATTGCTGCTATAAACAATGGGGTGCATGTGCCCCTTCAAATCACTATGTTTGTATCCTTTGGATAAATACCTAGTAGTGCAATTGCTGGATCATAGGGTAGCTCTATTTTAAACTTTTTGAGGAACCTCCATACTGTTTTCCAGAGTGGTTGCACCAGCTTGCATTCCCACCAACAGTGTAAGAGCGTTCCCCTTTCTTCACATCCTCGCCAACATCTGTTGTTTCCTGAGTTAATTTTAGTCATTCTGACCAGCCTGGGGTGGTATCTCACTGTGGTTTTCATTTGTTATTTCCCTGATGATGAGTGATGTTGAGCATTTTCATGTGTCTCTAAGTCATTTGTAGGTCTTCTTTGGAGAAATGTCTGATACCAAGGATCCAGCCATACAAAGATACATGGGAAGGCAGGCAGAGGGAAAAGCAAGTGTAATGGTATGTTTGAGAAATTACGTGAAGTCCAGTAACTGACCAGGGAAGAGAAGGGCTAGTGAGGTCCCAGAGGTAATGAAAGGCTGGTTAGGGGTAGACCTGTAGGACTTTTTATACGGCAGGATGATAAGTTGCAACTTGCTTCTTCTCCATCTCATAATACTCTGCGCATATCTGTCCTATTACACTTGCTTCTGTGTCCCCAACTTAAAGTTGTGCCTGTCCTAAGGAAAGTGAAAGTTTTTGTTCACCTCTATCTAACCATTGCCTAGCTAGGTTCTGAATAGATGTTTCCTGAATGAACAGGCCACATCATCAGGCTGTAATAAGACAAAAATCCTAAGCCCTAAGGAAGGAAAAAAATCTTTTCTAAAGGCGGTGTACAAATGAAAGCCAGGCAATTTTCACTCGAATTCCTCAGACTAGCATGGTTATTTCTACCAGAGACTGTGATGTTTCCCAAGTTTCAATCAGTTAAAAAGAACATCTTCCAAACTTAATTAAACTCATTTCCAGAATCTGAAGCCTAAAACTGCCAGCAAAGAACAGCTTTAGCTTCTGATTACTGTGTGGTTGTCATTAATTGGTTCTCTAACTCTAGCCTATTCCCTAAGTATTCTAAGACACTCTGCAAAATTGTATCCACCTCAACATCATCAGTGCTATATGGTCATCAGTAATACATGGAAATGGAAAAGCTTTTATAGTTTTTTTTTTTTCTAGAAACTAAAACGGGATCAAGCACCACCTTTTACGTAGGACATGATAACACATGCCTTCCTTTTAAATGACTTACAAACATTTACTTGCCAAATAACTAGCTTCTCATTTACAAGTTAGATTCTCTGTCTGTACGACATACGGGTTCTACTACAGTTCTGATTATAGCATCCTTATCTAGAAAGGCACACAATGATTCTAACACCGTGGAAACAAAGCTAACCAATAACTGTTTCGGAGTATAAAACCACGCAATGCTGCAAATAAATAAACCATGTTTCTTTGGAAGGGGAAAATTTTTTTTTCAGCTGGCTTACTGTGGCCTTGAGGCTTCAGCCTGGTCTGTCTGCAGTTTTTCTCCTCCTTCCACTTCCATTGTACAGTAAACAATTCGATTGGGAGCAACGGACTTCAAACCTTGCACTTCCATTATGACAATCTAAAGATAAAAAAAAAAAAATTAATGATTAGTTGGCAGCCTTTAACAAGATACAGAGATAGTAGCATTGACTACAATTAGAATGACCAACTGATGAAATTATCTAGTAACACCAATAGTTTTTTATCGTCCTTAGACTCCACCTGAATTCATGAAACATATAGTAAGTAACATTTTGAGGATGTCTAGTACTGAAGAAATATCTCCTGCCAGCTTATTAAAGGTTAAAAATCTCTAAATATAAGCCCTACTGAGTTAAGTGAGGTATAAACTCAGATCCTTAAAAAATGATGGCAAGTCCGCATGAGGTAAAGCAGAATTAATTACCCATGAAAATTCAGTGAATGTGCTAAAAGCAGTACAGGTTGAGTTCCAGATAAAGTGAAATACTATTTATGAGTGGGGCACATCATCATCATACCAACTTGCAGTTATCAGTCTGTGACACCATCAGGACTTTCTGGATTCATTTATTTTAGAGGACTAATACTATTTATAGAAGAACATTCATTATAGAAAATGTATATCTTATTATGAAGTATGGAAAATATAACTTGCCAGTGACTATCTTACCACTACCTTGGCAAGGAAAAAAAGAACTTTTCCATGCATTAAAGGTACGTGTTAATTTAATGCAGCACACTGGGAACGGACAGAAAGACTGACACTGTTTTATGGATCTATAACTCCTGGAAAAAAGGGAAACAAGTATTTTTCAAGTGGGCTTTTTAAGGTTCATATAAAATGCAACTGATTTTAAAATATTGTAACCTAACATTTTCACTGGGTGTACACATAAAATACTATTGAGTATTTTTGCTATAGTTTTTTTTTTTCAATCAAAACTTGCTTCCGGAAGTTTCCTAAGTTCTTGAAACTCATAAAATATATTCAATGACATTTTTATAATACGCACATTCATGTCTTTATTGATCTCATGTTGTATCTGTATAAACGAGATTAACAGCATCCGTGCCATGTTGCTACCAAAATATCCACTAAAAACATCATTTATTGATCATTTAATACATTATTAAAGTCATTCCACTTTTCGCTGAGTTGTGATATGAATCTTGAGGCAAAAGGTCTCAAAGAAGCCACCTTAAAAAAACTATTCTTCCTTTCACTCTTCAGCACAACAGAAGGGTTATGTTCATAAACACAAATCCCTATTTTTTTAATGAAAATAATGGGAAACTAATCATTAAAACAGAAAGGTCAAACTCAGAACCATTTTCCTTCTTCAACCAAGACTTTTGTTATTTTATTGCGCTGAAATGCATATCGACGCATGAATAAAAATAAGGGCATAACAGAAAACAGACTAAGAACTGACAGGGAAGAGTAACACCTTTCTTAGCTGCTGTTAAGACATTCAAGGAAGTTAGAACAAAGCACTTCATCTTGTTGATGGAAAGTAAGCAAAAGGAGGAATATATTCTTAATAAGTCAACACCATTGGTTAGTCATTTTGAAACTCATTAGATCCTTATACAAATAAAACCAAGCAGAAGCTGAGACATATGAACTATATAACCGTATATATAATCATATCGAGAAAAGCCGATTCCACATGGACTTACCAACATGACCAAAATGACTTAATAAAATCTTTGGAAGGTCTCCTAAAATACAGGCATCAACAGAACTGTGTACACATAATAAACGTAGAATCTTTTAGTTCATATTTGGGAATATGCTTATTTGCCCTGCATCTCTTGCTATCGCGTGTTCGATAGTCAAAGTGCAGGAGAGAAGAAAGGGAGCATCTGCTTAACACTACTTCTGTCACCTCTGCTACAAGCTACTGTAAACAGGACCTCCTGAAACACACAACTTGTGGAACAGTTTCCTGCTCCGCAAAACAATACTCCCATCTGTGCCGGGAATGTTTTATTCTGCAAACTGCCACTTTCAAAAGAAGTAACTTCTGTTCAGAATCCATACATATAAATAAAACAACACAATTCTACAGATCTGATTTCCAAAAGGAATAATAATAAAAAAAAAGATACAGCTGGTCTCCATCTTTAATGACAGCCAGCCAAGAATTCCACGAACCATCAACTGACCTAATTTTAGGTAACTGTTTCGACAAGTTCCCCACAAAACTTGGTAACGGAACCACGGAAAACGAACATAGTCTCAATTCCATCTCCTCCTCCCCCATCTCTTTGTGACTGATATTACAACGATAAAACATGCAGAACTATTCTAGAGGCAAAAAGAAGGGAGGCACGTACGAAATATAAAACTTGGTGACATGCTTCTGAATAATGCATTGTCCACAGAGTTATGTGGCACAGAGTCACGTGCAGTTTGAGAAAACGAAGCAGGGCAGTATTTGGGGCCCATATGTACTACCGGATAAAGAAGCCGTCACAGGGTCTGCCAGCCTAATACCGTTGAAAACAGTGTGAAAATCAGCCGTACTCATGCCAGGGACACCATTCATCTTCCAACACGCAGACTCAACTTCACGCATTAACCTGTGTTGTCCTCCCCTTACTCAATATTTCACATACCACGGATGGCTTACGGTTTTGTGGGTCAGCTTCACTCTTGCTTTATTATTGTCCCTAAAGGTTTCATGAACGGAGAGACTAAAAGGAATCTTGTTGTGGCTAACGGCTGCTTTTTGATACCATCAAAGTCCCCAGTTCAATCAGTATTTATCAAGTCAACTGTGTGCCAGGCAGTGTTTTAGGCTCTGGGCTACCTCAGTAAACAAAACAAGACCTTAACTTCCTGTAGCTTACATTTTAGTAGAATAAGTCAGATAATGAATAATAAACATAATAACTGAATTAAGAGCTGTAGACAAAACGTCGGCTTGCTAAGAGAACAGGGTGTGGTGAGAGGAGGGAGCAGTGGGTAGCAATTCGAAAGAGGTGATAAAATTTAAACAGTTTTTCAAATCTGCACTTACTCCCTAGACTCGGACTTCAGTTCATCGAACAAACTTTTCCCACTGAACCAATTCTAAGCCTGACTGATGAAATGTGAGACCCTTAAATTGGATTAACTGCTTGCCTTTCAGAACTTTCTTAGCTGAGGAGCAAGGCTTGGCTAATGGGCCAGGGATAATTATGGAGTTTAGCTAGGCTGAGATCGGAGGCCCTGGGGACAGAGGGGGACCTTGTCTATTCTCTCAGGTGTCCACAGGTAAGCACTGTGTAGTCTGCACTGAATGTGACTTCATTGTCACTTCTTGTTGGACACCAACACCTATTTATAATACTGGAAGTGCATCATAGAAAACATCTTCATTATGCTATGGAAGGAAAATATCTGCCTTATATAGACATAGCAATAGAGGACTATCGAAACAATTTTATAAATAGGCAAGCTTCTCAGACCATACAAAATGAAGTTTTAACTCATTTTCTCTCCCTAACACCATTTTATTGTTAACGGAGCAGCCCTGTTTAATATACTGGCAATAAAGTACAGAACAATTCATAGTTTCACACAGACACTAACTCATGAGGATAATTTTGTTTTCAAAAGGGAAAAGAGTTCATAAAAGGAAGTTTTTTACTATTTTGTTTAAAAGCTTTTAAACAAGAGAGAAAAGAGAAGGTATTTTAAATGGTTTCCAGTTCTGCATGGTAGATTTATACACTACAAAAGTAATTTGCTTTACAAATTATACTTTAACTGATTTTATTTCATACAAAGCCTTAAGAAAAAACAACCTTGGCACTTTACATCTTGGTCAGTAGAAAAACAGACTTCTACATGTAAGATACTGTGTGGTTTTTCCCATTAAATATCTCAAGATACTGAAGAGATACTGAAGAGATTGAGAAGAAACCCAGTAATGGCAAGAGATTGAGAAGAAACCCAGAGCAATGGCAACATCATTAGGTAAACCCAGAATAGAGTCTCAAGTCAGAAGAAAACCTATTTCTAACCCTGATAGTAAATTTAATCTATTAACCTACAAAGAAATCATTAGCCTGGAAATAAAGAGAGAGGCAGTTGGCTTATCTTCCAGCCTGAATTTATCTTAGAGTTGAATAAGTGGAGGAAAGAACAAAAGCACATATTTGCGTTTTCTGCGGCAAACTAAGCCAGCCAAAAGAAAGAGGTATCAACAAAGAAATTTAAAATGGTACCACCGAAGACGCCATCAGTCAACCCACAAACTTCAAGAGCAGTACTGGGTACCAGCAAAAAGAGAATTTAACAATGCACGGAAGGAATAATAAGCTTTAATTTTTGAGAGCTCTGTAAATTTAAGCTTGATATTGCAAGTACACAAGTTTATGTCATGTATAAATGCATAAACATATGCATGGATTAGCCCACGCACACAGATTAGCAATGAAAAAACGTAATCATAAAAAACATCAACAGGTGGCTGTGGTAAGAATCTGTATCAAGATCTCATATCCAGTGAATTGTATAAAAAGGATAAAACTCTGAAGTCTCAGGAAACACAATTTTAAATGCACATTAGTTCCTGTTCTTTATAATACGTACTGTATCTATAATGAAACTGGACACCCTGGAAAGGAAGAATTCTCTACTTATCATCTCTATGCACCCAATATCGTGTTTCAAAGCTTACTGGTGTGATTTGATTCTAGAAAAATACCATAGATGACGTAGATTAAAAACAAAGCTAACCAAAGGCCTGAAAGCAATTCCCAAGTTACAGAGAATTCAATTCTGTGTTTCAGTCCTATTTCCACCCAAGTGTGCTTTGGTGCTTACTTTACCAATCAGCTTACACCAGGCTAGTTGGCACAAAGACGAATTTTCTCAAAACGTACTTTTCATTATTTAATCCTAAAACTGCTATTATGCTTAAAGAACAATTTGTATTAATTTGCATTCACAACCTGATTGTCTAGCAAATGAAGAAAAATGTAACTTCTTCAAAATCTTATCACCCTGCTTTAAATTCAGAAAGCTACCATGAAGGTCAGCAGAAATTATTTTGCAGCTTCATTTATGCTGTCAGAGGTGAGCAAGGGATAAAGCCACTTACCTCTAAGGTGAATGACAGCACCACGTCGGACTTGGACAGCTGAATCTCATTCTCATCGCCTATGTCCAAAAATGCAGAATTCTGTGAACGTTTTAATTTTTGTAATTTAAATTCTGGACCACCTTTCGAAACCGGAAGACTTTCCAAATTGGCCATCAGCAAATTCACGGAAGACCGCAACTCTTCTATATACATATTCTCCATTTCTTTTGCTATAAATTTGGGGAAGTTTCTTTCCTAGAAAATAATTTTTAAAATGACAATGTTACAAAAGTCATATTTCAATTTTATCACAGAAGATTATATGATGTATATCTTTGGCGGTCTTAGAAATTGTGACAATATAAATGCTCCTACTCAATACTTGAGTCTTCAGGCTTTGAAATCATCAGGCTTTCGCAATTTTGATTATGTCTATGAGGACCTTACATCCGTTACTCAGAATCATACAAAATGAACAACATTTTCACATCAACTATTTTTGATAAGGTACTTGCTTAAGGAAAAACTGAAAACCTACATGGAAGAAAATTTAGTGTCTAGATAAATCTTAATTAGTCACTGTTAACTTTGAATTGCTTGGGGTAAACTGGTCGGTAAGAAAAATGTTCAGTATACATTGCTTTGCCTGTTAGGAAACAAACATCTTAAACATCTTTCTTACCAGAAATATATACAAAGAGGACATCCTTTTTATAAATAAGCATTCAAATTAAATAACACAAAATAGCAATATGACGATATTTCTAGAATTAACTTTCACATCACACAATTGTGACCACAACCCTTATGATCATAAATTCAGTTTCTAAGTAAAGGTTTAGAAAGTTTTAAATTTAAAGCAAAAGGCCAACTTATGAATAAAGCTGTACATAAAAAAATAACAATATCAATTCAGAAGATTCATTTTCTTTCTGAATTACATGAGCATTGCCATTTGATCCTTAGATCTCTGTAATCATATTTCAGTTTCTTTCAACTCGATGAAAAGGACATTCCAAATATTGGTATTTAAAAAGATATTGACAGATATTGCCAAATTGCCCATAAAGAAGATTATACCCATTTATATTTCTACCAACAGCAAAAGTAGGCTTTCTCGCACTATTGGCTCTTTCTTCATCTTTGAACACCTGGAATTAGCTCTTCCCTTGAGAGTTTATAGCTTTATGCTATGAAGTATGATGTAAGGTGTCCACTACTGTGCAAAACTGGCTGGGAATGAAAGTCTAACGCAGCCACCTTGCAAGTGACTGCTTAATGCTCCCGAAAAATTAGTGCCTTTCTTAAAGTTTCCCTTGGCATCATCTGAAGCATAACCTAAGACATCCCCATCTCTGGGATGACTCGAATACATCCAGAGTGCTCTCTCATCAACCTGCACCTAACCTGTGACTCACCTGCACCAGTTTGTTCATGGGATGGAAACATCTGGTGCTACTTCACAAATCAGTCCCAGAGTCTCAGGCCACCTGTTTTTCTTTTCCCCAAATATAACCATTACATATTTCTTTTAACATAATTTACATATAATCAATATTAAAACTGCATATTTATTATCACATAGTAATTAAGTATCCACATTCATAATTAACACTCTTAAGGAAGTCTTTTAAGTATCCTTTTAACATTCCTCTATAGTGTGAAGCAACATTCCAAAAAAGTTTGCAACCTCAGGAAAAACACTGAAGTCTTCAGTTACAGAATACCTTGGTTTCCTTTGGAAAAAAAAAAAATGTTTTGTCATAATTTCTCAATGTATGTAAAAGAAAAAAAAAACAAGCAAAATAGCCATAAAAAAGATTTTTATATTTATGCACTGCCTTTATTTTTTATTTAAATTCAGTTAGCCACCATATATACATCTTTAGTTTTTGATATGATGTTCAATGATTCATTAGTTGCGTATAACACCCAGTGTTTGCACTGACTTTAAAAGCTGTTATGAAAAGTATCCAAAACTCAGAAATAAGACAAAAAGGTGAGGGGGCAGGCAGGTCCCTTCAATGTCCTACAGGGGCAAAGGGGATCCAAGGGTCACCTGAGGAAATATACTTAGTTCGACTTACTGTTTATTATTTCAGGGTTCCAAACAGTGAAGTTACATGTTACCTTAGAATTTTGTCTGGAAAAGATGCAAATCATGTGTGTCTGGTGAATAAGATAATCCAATGGTTATAGTTTAAAACCTTGCTGGAAATTGACCGCTTTTAGATCTAATCCAGGATTGGATTATTTTAACCTTGCCTAAAAACACCTAGTTTTGATATGCTCTTTGGGTTAGTTTTAACATGTAACTAGTTTGCTCATTCATTATGCTCGGAATGAAATCTTTATTGTGTGTTCATTTTATATTCGTAGTCATAATTTTGCCTTTGAAAAAATTTTACTTTAGCAAAGCAAAAAAGAAAGTATCACACATTTGAAAGTTTGGATGCACCACTTTTTTTTTCAAAATTTTAAGTTGTTATTTTATGGTAAACTTAGCATTAGCACATAAAGAACCCCATTCTTATTTAGCTTTAGTTAAAAACATGTCATTCGCTACCATTTTTCAAGGAGAGTGGCAGGAATCACCAAAATGGACGGTCTTATCAGCATTTTCCAACTTTTCAAGAACTAGACTATACTTGATTTTTATCCTCTCTGGGGGAAAAGACAGACAACTCTGCTTTAAAGCTCTGAGGTTTATTAATAGTATTTCATCAACTTTATTTAGCCTGCTTATGTTGCCTCTTTCTTGGAAACAAAAATCAACCGTACTTCAGGCAACTATACATGTTAAATCTTTTAAATTAGAACAGACTCAGAAATAGGGTTATTTTCTAGTTTAACTGTGAGTTGTTCTTATAAACCATGGTTTAAATGAACTAATCTACTCACTCATTAGCGGCCCTAACACATTATATACATGAAAATGTTTGTTCCCTAAAAAAAATTCCCAGTATTCAAATTTAGTCCCTTTTTAAGTGCCCCTAACCTTCCGCTAGATGAAGCCTGGACCAGACTGGAAGGTGGAAGATGGCGACAGCTGTCAGATTCTAGAAATACTCTGAAGACAGATGCAAATGGGTCTAATAAATTTGTCATGAGGCACGAGAAAAAGAAGGGAGTCAGAGAGGATTCCAAGTTTTTTTGCTGTAACTGACAAGACAGTACTGCCAAGAACTGGCCTAGCCTGACCACTTCACTGGAAATTTTAAGCACCCTCCCTTCCTCCTACAGTCCTGATTCCATCTTGTCTTTATTTTCTAAATAGCAAATGATCACCTTCCATAATTCAGTTATATGGAACATTCCTTGCTTATCGTGGGGCTCTCCCAAATGCAAGCTCCACCAGGGCATGGCAGGAATATTTTTGTCTGGTTTTATCCCAAGACAACTACACATTTGTCTGGATGTATCCCAAGTGCCTACAACATTGCCAGGTTATTTTAGTAAGTGTTCAATAAACATTTATTCATTGAATTTATGGACAGAAAAATTCAGGCTCCAAAAAAGTAAATAAACTTGCCTAATGTTCTCTATCTAAGGAAACAGCAATCATGGATTTGCCTACAGGTTTTCCTGGCACAGTCCACATTTTTCCTACTACTTCCTAATAATTATGCCTTGGCTAAAGTATTAAAGTCAATATATCCCTTGAAACAGATTTCTGCCCTGGGGCTTTGTTGTTGTTATCCTGTGCTGTGAAGTTATGATGGGAAGTGTTACTGATTACCGATGATTATTAATGGACCACACTTGTGAATTCATCAGACTGAAGAGGCAGCTGGGCCCAAGAGAGCAAAGTCAAAAGACCAGGGTTTGAGGCCAGCTTCCACCATGTTACTTGTTAAGTAATCTTGAAGTCAGTAATCCTCCCTAAATTTCAATCTCCTCGTCTATACAATAGACTCATTGTATCCTCTGTCCTTGTGGGTTCACAGGATTGTTGTAGGAATATAATGCAACAAGGTCAATAATTAGCTTTATGGATATTTTATGAAGATGGCTTACCATTGGTGAAATTGAATACAAAGTAATTAAACATGTTTTATCTCCTATATCAATATGTTCACCAGAAGGCATCTTATTTTTGGCGGCTTTTTTCCCCTTCCTATTCCATTGGCTTCACTTTCTTCTCCACACTTTTTAAAATGTATCAATGTTTGTGATGAAATCACGGGGGTGCCGTCAAAGAGAAGCCTCTGTATGTACATCACTGACCCTTTCCTCTCAAGTCCAGAGGTTATAAACCCACATTCTCCTCCCAGGCATGAACTTGAGACACGCAAGGCTCTCCCTCCTGTTTCATAACCCTCCAGCAATTCATCTAAACTGTACTCTAAAGTATCACATCTTCAGCCAGGCCCCTAGAGAAGCAAGCCCAAGTCACAAAAATGTGCGCAGTCTCAGTGTATCTAAATCTACATATGCGCCTAGGCAATCTACAAATGTGGATCACTGATCCAGAGTCCTGCCCCCAGGGTCTGGAACATCTCTCTGGATTCTCTCCCAGTCTCAGGTCTTCAAGAAAAGCGAATGTCTTTCCAGCCAGTTTTCCAATTCAGCTAAGGGTTTAGGGGAAAGTGTTGTCCTCTGTAAAGCTTCCAACAGCCTTAACCGACTTGACTTCCATCCTGTAAATTCAACATTTGAATCTCTACAAGGACGCAGTGCTTCTCCAGATATCCAGAAGATAGTACCATGGCATGTTGCCCTTTTAACCACTGTCCTTTGTGTGAATGTAACTCTTTAGCCCCTAATTCATATCATTGTTTATCTTCATTCATCTGGAAATTCCTCTTCATCTGTCTCTGGCTTGGTTTTCACAACTTAATATCATCTCTGCTACCTAAATTTCTCTCAATTTTCTCAACTTTCCTGTTTATCTCCAATTTCTCAACAATTCTCCTACTTTTTAATTTAATATACTTTTAGATAATACAGTATTAGCATTCTTAAAACTTACACATTATTCATAAATGCATTTCTCTTTGCAAAAACAAAAATATTTCAATTGTTAAAATCAGTATGGTATATATCTTTTTCTCAAGGGCTGGAAAAGTTCACTATCTTGATTTGGGAGATGATTAACATGGACCATGTACACATACATTCACTGAGTTGTGAAGTAAATATTTGTATACTTTATTGTACACATACCTAAATTTTAAAGACATGAAGAAAACTCCCTCAATAGGGAGGATTCTTCAGAAAGATGGAGGGAGGTAAAAGAAGAGTCTACCTCCAAATATTCAAAGTTTTGATTAGCAGAAGGGAAAAAAGGAAAAAAACAAATCATATCTCAGATTAACAGCACTTTAACCTCAAGTGTATTGGGAAAGAATTTTCTTTCACACTAATAAATCAATGCATCAATTTACTAAAGAATTATGCAAATAATGAAGTTCCATGTACTCTAAAAAATCTTAAGCATTAAGAAGAAATTAACAGTTTTGTTTGAAACTTATTCCTGTTACATAGAAACTGTGACTGTAGAAATAAACGGTACTGAACACACTATCTGTGAGAGTCTTTTACTAGAAACTCCCAGTTAGATTGTCCATCCATTCAAATATTAGTAGACTCCAATACATGCCAAGCACCATGTTGGATACCTTGGAACATGTGATTTTTGCAGAGACAATATTTTACTCCCTGATTAGCTTATATTTAGCACAACATTAAAATTCTTCTAAATCTGGCCATTTGAGAAATTCAGGCATTGCTTTCAGAATAATCTACAAAAGTTATTGAGTTTAAACATGCTCTGTGTGTAAGGAAGGGTATGTAAAACAGATCGTATGCTCCATTTAGATAATATGCACTCAGATATTTGGGCTTAAGCATGCACACAGAGAAGAAAATGATAAAATTATACGATCTATACAGGACTTTTTCAGCTCACGGAAAAATGAGTAAAAAGAAACGTAGTACAGTATGTCAAAGTTAATAATTTACCTTTGCCATTTTCTCTGCCAACTGCAAACGACCATCAAGTTCCCTTCTGATCTGGGCTGCTTGTTCATCTGCATTATCCAGCTTAAAAACAGAAATTACACATATGTGATCACTTAATGACAGTGACATACAGATTAAAGCAAAGACTGAAGGACTCGCCTTTTGTTTTTAATAAATTCTCTCTGCTATCTATTGACAACACAGAATGGTATTTAATTAGATTGGCAGTCCAATTAAATTTCTCGGGCACTTTTCATTTCGGTTTTGTTCACAAAAAAAGTTATTAAATTGCTAAGGGTAATAGCTCAGTTTATCAAGAATCTAATTATAATAATTCCTTGTCCAACCTGTCCCCAACAACTCTAAAACCAGGAAGTCCTTGTTTCCTTGAAATTACATTAAATTGCCTTTAAGTTTATTCAGTCCCTCCCTCTCTTTGTGAAGGTCAGCCCTGTAGTTCCAGATAGATAAATATCTTGTTTTGTTCCCTCAAATTTCCAGAGCGGTGAGATACTGAATAACATTTTACTTCTTTGTCCTTTCAAAAAATATCCCCTTCATTCTTATAACAAGTTTGTGTATTAGTGCTAAACTATAAAAGTACCATTTGATTAACTGATAGAACTTTGTATCATTTAAATCTCCATATTCTCCTCATTCTAGTATCAGTAACCTCATGCTGCCAGGAAACCTTTCCTCTCTGACAGACTGGCAAATTAGAATTCCATTCTCTTCTGCTAAATTTGAAAGAGAAGCGTGCTATCATCATCTTTAAAGATATTTACATGGAAAATTACTTTCACTTATTCAGTGAAATAATCCTTTTCTTAAATAATTTCTTTTGACTTTTCCTGATGATTCCCTTCTCCCCAATTATTCATAATCAATCTCCTTTATTGGTTCATTATAAAAGCTGCTAAATGGAGGTGGTCCTAAGAACCACGCACAGTGCGGGATGCACCGGGTGGCTACAGATATTTTTCTTGACTTTAATTCCTTTCCCTTTCTTACTTGCATCAAACGTGGACCACACAACACAACTGCACCATAATAAAGGTCCGCCTGAAGACTGGGTTAGTACTGAGTACAACTTTATACACCCAGGAGAATACAGATTAACTTTTCTATTTCCCGAAGAACTTCAAATTGACCAGATTACATTCTTTAAAGCAGCCTTAAAAAAAAAAAAAATCCCTGAAAAAGATGAGCAGATGCAATGCAGGTCAACAGGATGGTGGTGTCAGGACATGCATTAAGAGTCAGCAATGGGAAGATATTCTAGTAAAAGAGCACCAGGAGCTTGGTGGTGAGATAAATAGTTGTGGAAATGATAGATACTGCGGGGGGGGGGGTACATGGGAGATGGGGCTGGAGGCAGCCCAGCTATTTCATAAACTACTCTTCACAGCCACATGAGGGCATCTAGAGTTGGTTCCGAAAACAACGAGAATTCAGTGATTTTAAGCAGGATTTTGGAAAGATCACTCTGTCTCCAGCACAAACAACAGATTACAGAGACATAGGAAGTCTGATATTTATTCATTAGAAAAACAGATCTGGGGTTATCTTCCTAAAAAAAATGTTTCTAGGCTGATTTTTAAAAGATCAAATTCATTTAAAAGCAAGTTTAAAACTAGACATATTTTTAAAAGATTTTATTCATTTATTTGAGTGAGAGTGTGCATGCATAAGCAGTGGGAGGGGCAGAGGGAGAGTGAGAAGCAACTCCCCGCTGAGCAGGGAGCCCAACGTAGGGTTCAATCCCAGGACACTGGGACAATGACCTGAGTCGAAGGCAGACTCTTAACTGACTGAGGCACCCAGGTGCCCCTAGCCAAAATTTTCTTAAACTAAATCACTGGTAAATAATTTTCTATGTTATCTCAAGAACAAATACAATTTAATTAATAGGATGCAAAGTCAAAGAAAGTTTCTCTTCACTGTGTCCAAAGTCAAAATGATTCACATTAAAAACTAAAAATTGTTAAAGAATGTGTGGCATATCTGTTCCAGGTAACTGAAATCAAAGTCCTAAAAGCAAAAATTATCTGTAAGAAATTGTAACTACAATACTTCAAAATACATTAAATGTAATATGGAATACGATCTCATCTTTGCTTAAATGCTACTATCTTTCCACAGAAAAATTAAAATGGTTATGTGCACGTAAGGAGTTCTAATTCCACTAAGAAATAGTATTTAACATCTTAAAACAGAAGGTCATAATTCTTCAAACTTCACAAAACACTATTTAACATCTTCAAATATTTACATCTTCATATTAACAGCTTAATTTTAAGTGAAGTTATTTGACTCAGTTCTGGGTTTTGCAAGTATTTTCTTCGTAAGAGACAAATTCTACTACTTCCAAAAGATATTAATGCCCTAATTGCATTTGTCTGAAAAAATATAGGCAGAGAAAAAGAGCATTGCTGTATCAAATAACCTTTGAATAGCCTTCTCTTAATAAAATTAAATTTTCAGAGCTTGAAAGCTTACTAACTTTGGTGACTACTGGTATCATTTTGTGAAACTAGAATTGCATACTTACAAACATATTTCTTAAAAAAAGAGGAAAGCTAATAAAGACAACAAATAATTTTTTATATCCTTGTGTAATGTAACACTAGATAGAATTGAAGGAGGTAAATCAGTTGGTTAACTTTTTTAACACGTAAGAATGTTAATGTCCTATGTTTTCTGTGGTTTTGTTGTTTTTAGAGATTTATTTATTTATTATTTTAGAAAGAGAGCGTTGTGTTCACAAGCAGGAGGGGAAGAACAGGGAGACAAAATCTTATGCAGACTCTTCACTGAGCACAGAGCAGGACTTGGGGCTCAATCTCATGACCCTGAGGTCATGACCTAAGCCGAAACCAAGAGTGGACGCTTAACCAATTACGCCATCCAAGCACCCGTTGTTTTCTTGAGTGTTTATCTTTGTTTTTAAATTAATTGAAAGCTTACATAATTATGTTTTCTTAAAAGTTGACTTATCAATTGAAGTTAGTTTCACATGCAGTTATAAGAAACAGATACACCCACTATACACTGCCTAGTTTTCTCCAATGACAGCATCTTACAAAACTGTACTATTATATCACAACCAGGATACTGACTTTGATACAATCATCCATCTTATCCAGAGTTTCTCGGTTTTATGTTTACGCATTTGTACTAACCTATTATTTATCTAAATTCATATATTCACCACTACAGTCAAAACACTGAAGAATATTTAAGATTTGAGAGAGGGCGAGCACGTGTGCCCAAGCATGTGTGAGTGAGGGGAGGGACAGAAGGAGAGAATCCTTAAACAGACTACCCACTGAGTACGGAGCTTGGCATGGGGCCACAAGATCATGACCCAAGTCTAAACCAAGAGTGGGATGCCTAACCGACTGAGCCACCCAGCTGCCCCAAAACACTGAAGAGTTTTAACACCATATGTTGCTCTTTTATAACCACACCCCCCTCCCTCCAGCCAATCCTCTGGTTAGTTTTAATAGTGTGCTGATTTTCAAAATGTTTAAAAATAAATTCTAATAAGGCAAATGGATTTTCTTTAAATTTCCAATATGAAACTGGAGATGTGCTTCCATGAGAGGTTAACATTCGTAAATATTGGATGGGGGCCTCACACCTCTTAATCTACACATTCACCACCTGGGTGCTTTCCTCAAAGCACATGGTCATAAATAGCATGTATCTATAGCTCCAACCCTTCAGGAGAGTTTGACTTATATTTCCAACTGCTTATTTACCATTTCAATTTTCATGATGACTAACAAGCCCAAAATGCAATCTTGACTTCCAGCTCCCCATACCAATCACTCCTTCGATGAATAATGCCGTGTCATATAAAACAGCACATCTATCCACCCAGTTGCTCAAGTCCAAAATTTAGGTGTCATCTTTGACCTTTCTTTTCCGTCATAGCCGACATCCAATCCAATCCAATCCAATCCAATCCAATCCAACCCAGAGTCATGTAGAGTGAAACCTCGATTACATTATTTAAGCAGACCAGAATTTAGGTACTCTGAGTTCTTGGCCAGGACTCTACTTTTTTTTGTGGTGGAGGGTTTTACTGGCCACTTCAAGTAGATCTCCTTTCACCAGAGCAGTTGTACATATGGTTACGGTGCAAATAATGTCTTTTCTTTTCTGAACCCTCCAGAGAACTTGGGTTATTATACCACTTTCTCCACCTCAACCTCCTCAAAATAAATAAAGACCAGATAGATGATTTATAGATGTGGGACATCTATAAATTTTAAATGCTGGGTAACACATCTGTCTCTAGTGCCTGATTTGGGGTATGAGATAAAGAAAATGGGGAATATGTGGACTCTGGAGTTCATGGTAGGGCCCAGATGCAAGCCTCACTCTATGAAGACAACTTCATTTTTTAGCTTTTCTTTAAATTCTTGATTTCAACACATTGTGACAATAGATTACTTACCTCGCAGATGTCCTTTCCTGGCACAGAGCATCTTACATGTCTTTTAAAGAGGGTTATTCAACCCTGACCATAAAAGATGCCCAAATGTATCTTTATTCTTTGCAATGCCCCTAGTATCTATTACACAGAGCATTTTCAATTGTCAATTGAAAATTATAAATTTCAATTACCACTTCAAAATCAATTACTATTTTAATTATCAAGATATTTTTCTGGAACGGCAAATACTTAGCACAGGAAATGTACTTTTATCTTCCTCTTATTCATTACAGATGAAGTACTGTTTCCACATTTAGAATCCTCTGTCACAGAATATGTTTCACATCTTCTAAAAAGAGTCAGTCAATGGTTAGGACCATAACAGGTACTCAAATGTATCTGTATTCTCTGCAATGCCTCTAGTATCTATTATACAAAGCATTTTCAATTATCAGTTGAAAATTATCAATTTCAGTGCCATTTCCAAAAATCAATGACCACTTCAATGATGAAAATATTTCACTAGTTTGACAAATGTTTAATACAGAAATATATATATATATATTTTCCTCCTGTTCTTTACATAGGGCTCATGGTTTCCACATTTAAAATTCTCTAGGCTAGGGAGTTCTTAACCTGGACCTTTGGGAATCTGAATCACTCAAGTTGTGAGAAAAATTTCGTAGAGTTATGCCTTTCTTCCCCCTTGTGGAATGGCTTGAATTTCATAGCTCAAAGGGGTGGCAACTTCCTAACTCAAAAGAGGTAAAGAACCATGCTGTGGGGAAATCTTTCTAGAAGCCTCTATCCATTTCTTCTAGCAGAGGCTATGTGTCTTTTTAAAACATAAGCCATGGAAGATGGTCACCTCAGACCTACACATCATCAACCTTACCCTTTAGAGATTTGTGAAATCTTTGTAAAGGGACGCGAAGACATAGGCTCTCAACAGTGTTAGCAATGATCCAATTACTTTACTATTTACCCTTTCTTACACCCACCGTACAGCAACCACTATGAAGGCTCTGCAATAGCTACAAAAGTAAGGGCCTTCCAGGAGCTCACACTTCATATCAAAAATAGTGAAAAGAGTACACAGAACAGAACATAATTGCCACAAGCTTCTGATCAGGTGCTATAAGAATTCAGTGATGGAAGAGATGTGTTTCCTGGTTGATTAGCATGACGATGGATTTGCAAAGAGGGAAATACTAAAAAATTGACTTTGAGGAGTAGAGAAAATGCTGGCCTAATGCAGCAGTGTATGGGTCTTGACTTGCAAATATCCAATCCCACATTCCCCTCATGTCATTGGAAACAAGCTCCAAGAGACTGCAGGGATCAGCAAATCTCCCTTTGCAGAAGGCCTCGGGAGGACCCAGAGCCTATGTGGTGTCCAACTCTCTTACAGTTGTGAAAATTTTAAACAGCATAAAAATAACTTTACCAAGTTTCACCCAACACCTCCATTTTACAACTTGTGATATCTTTTTTCCAATCCTTTAAAAACTACAAATATCAAATACTGAATTCATTAAATTTGCTCATAACTTTAAAAAAAAAGATCATTTATAAAAAGCACTTTTCACAGCATTGTTTAGCATCATTACCCTCTCTTATTAATCTATTTTCTAGAACCAGGATAACTGTATTAACATTGTCAATCACTAAAAAAAGGAATTAATAGCTATTTTTCCCATAATGACGCCTTCATACATGCCGACTCTACTCAATTATGTCCTTTTTCCCCACTTAAGAAATTAGTTTTTTCTGTGACTTCACACTCTAATTATGGCATACTTTTCAAACAAATTATATTCTGTTATTGTCTTGTAATATTCATCTTTATCCTTCAGTATGAAAAACACAAGTAGACTAGGATTTGTTATATAAACTTAGTGTTTTCCCTGAGATTAGTTCATATGCTGGTCCACTGTATTGTCTATAAATCTAGTCATTTACAGATAATATATCACCAGAAGTAACTGGCACAAACCTAACACTAATTCCAAAAGAACCCTCCAACCAACGCTTTATCATATTTTATCATATTCTAGCAGCCCAGTGTTTATTTGACCGTACCAAATATACATGGATTTTAAAACAGGACCTAAAACCACTGATCAAAAGCTTTAAGTGTTAGTCTACTTCACCAATCAGTTGTGTTAATTCTCTATTATTACTTGAACCACAATTTATCATAAAAATAGAGCCTAACTCTACCCTAATGACTCTGATCGTCTCTGTTTTTCTATGCTGCCTCACCACCCCCCATGCTGCAAACACACACGCAAGTCGTTGGCTGTTCTAGACATCAGAATATCTCCAGTTATGTCCCAAAACAATGTCGTAAGTCAATACATACCACTGGCCTTTCACCTGAGTTCCAGCTCTCCAACTAAAGGTGAGGCCTTTCAGGCACCCATAATGTCCTCATACTAAAAGTGAACCTGTTTTTTATCATCCACTCTTCATCATGGCTCCTTATTTCTACATATCATTCCCACTACCCTTGATCAGGCTATAATCTCAGAGAAGGAAGAGAGGTAAGGAAAAAGAAAGGAGATGAGGGTTTAAATGAACAACTGAAAATGAATAAAGAGAATGATACCCGAACACCTTAGACTAGTATTCTGGTCCTCCCAAATTTTATTCCATTCTCTTCTCAATCTCTTGGATAATTCCATTATCTATACAAATTAGTTTACAGAAGAGGTTACATTTTCCCAGTGATGCATTTTGCTTGTCTTTCTTCTGCCGGGGACATTCTTAACCTACCTTCATTGTCTTGATCAATCTCCAAATCTGAGACTACCTAACCAATCATTTAATAATAAAGCAGGTACTATATGATGACCTATCTTTCATAGTTTCCTCTTAATGCTGAACTTCAGACGTTTATGACCTCTACCTCAAATTGCAATGAAGGTCCCTTGTCAGGTCATCAAGAGGAGTAAAACAAATTCTTGAATGGAGGAATTCACAAAACTGGTCTCGATTTTAATGCAAATATAAAGAATAATTACAAGGTTCTTGGACCATAACATCCCCTCCAAGCTGATCTATCTTCTGTGAGTCAATTTCCCTCAAAAAAACAAAAATCCCATCCCTCCCTTTGTCTTAATCACAGAGATAAGCCAAAAACATGGTAATAAACATTTTGTAATTTCAAGCAACAAAAAGAATGTAATAAGAAAATGAAGTTATTCCCATACCCTCAAGAGAACCACATTGCATATATGATGTTATGTATGATTCAGGTACCACTATGTCTTCTAGACGCAAAGCATTTGAAAAAATTCCCTTATATCAATCTGATCTTCCAGATTATATATAAAAAAGCCTGACTCAGAAATAGTAGTTCTGCCATGGTCCTTGTAGAACAAGTCTAAGAGTTTTAAAAATGTATTTCCCAGAAGGAAAAAGGAACATGCTTATCTCAGCATAATAAACCAGTCCACAGCTAACATTATGCTCAATGGTGAAAGGTTAAAAGCTTTTTCTCTAAGATCAGGAGTAACACAAGGTTGCCACCCTCAGCACTCCTATTTAAGATAATACCAGAAGTCCTAGCTAAAGCAACCAGGCAAGAAAAAGAAATAAAAGGTATCAGAACTGCAAAGAAGTAAAATGGTCTCTATTTGTACAGAATATGGTTTTATGTACAGAAAACCCTGAAGACTCAACCAAAAAAACTGTTAGATCTAATCAATGAATTCAGTAGTTACAGGATACAAAATTAACCTACAAAAACCAGTGACATTTCTGTACACTAACAATGAATTTTCTGAAAAAGAAAATATCATTAAAATAGCATCAAAAAGAATAAAATATTAGCCACAAATTTTATTAAGGAGGCGAAAGATCTCTGAAAACTACAAGACACTGATAGATAAAAGAAATCGAAGAAAACATATATAAATGGAAAGGTATCTTGTGTTCATGGACTGGAAGACCCTATCAAATTTCAGTGGCACTTCTTTTTTACAGAAGTAGAAAAAACACACCTGAAATTTATACAGAAGCACAAAAGACCCTGAAAAGTCAAAGTCGTCCTGAGAAACAACAAAAGCAGGAGCCATCGCACTTTCTGATTTCAAGATATGCTATAGAGCTGTAGATATAAAAAATAGTATGGTACTGACAGAAACACACACACAAAGACAAATTGAACAGATTCGAGAACCCAGAAATTTGAGAACCCAAGTATGTACAGTCAACTAATATTTCACTAGGGAGCCCAGAATACTCAATGGAGAAAAGACAATCTCTCTAATAAATGATGCTGGGATAATTAGATATTCACATGTAAGAGAATGAAACTGGACCCATAGCCTAAACCCCTCACAAACTTTAACTCAAGGTGGATTAAAGACTTAAAAGAAAGACCTGAGACCATAAAAATCCTAGGAAAAAACACAGCAATAAAAGCTCCTTGACCTGGGTCTTGGTAATTACTTTTTTGGATATGATACCTAAAACAAAAGCAACAAAATCAAATATAAATAAGTACAACTATATCACGCTGAACAAACTGAAAAGAAAACCTATGAAGAAATATTTTCAAACTATACATCTGTTAAGAGGCTAATATACAAAATACATAAAAATTCATACAAATCAAAAGCCAAAAAAAACCCCACCACAATTAAAAAATGAACAAAGGACCTGAATAGATATTTCTCCAAAGAAGATATATGAAAGGCCAACAGGTACATGAAAAGATGCTTAACTTCACAAGTCACTAGGGAAATGCAAATTAAAATCACAAAAATATCACCTTATTCCTGTTAGAATGGCCATCATCAAAACAAGAGATAACAAATGTTGGCATGGGTAAGGAGAAAAGGAAACCTGTGTGCACTGTTGGTAGGACCATCAACTGGTGCAGTCACTATGGAAAAACAGTATGGAGGATCATCAAAAAATTAAAAATAGAACCACCATATGGTCTAGCAATTCCACTTCTGGGAATATATCCAAAGGAAATGAAAACACAAATTTGGAAAGATATCTGCACCCCCATGTTCATAACAGCATTATTTACAATAGCCAAGACATGGAAACAACCTAAATGTCCATCGCTAGATGGACGGATAAAGAAGTTGTGGCGTATATATACGATGGAATACTATTTACCTATAAAAAAGAGGAAATCCTACCATTTGCGATGGTATATATGGACCTTGAAGGCATTATGTGAAGTAGAATAAGGCAAAGAAAGATAGATAATGTATGATCTCACTCTTGTGTTATCTAAAAAACATTTTTTTCCTAACTTAAAAAACGAAACTCAGAGATCAGACTTGTGGTTACCAAAGGCAGGAAGGAGGAGGTGAGGGAAAATGGAGGGAGGTGGTCAAAAAGTCCAAACTTCCAGTCATAAGATAAATAAGCACTAGGGATATAATGTACGTCATAAGGAACATAGCTAACACTGCAGTAGAATATATGGAAAAGTTGTTAAAAGGGTTCTCATCACAAGGAAAACATATCTTTTCTTTATTTCATCTATATGAGAAGATGGAGGCTAGCTAAACCTATGGGGTAATCATTTCACAGTGTATGTAAATCACACCATCATGTTGTACATGTCAAACGTATACGAGGAAATAGGTCAATTATTTTTCAATAAAACTGGGGAGAAAAGTACATTTCCCAAACCACACTTTCATTTGAATCCTAAAAAGTAGGGAAAAGATGAATGAGTTAATTAGATATAAAACTACCCTATGTGAATGGAACTAAACTATATTAAATAATGGATCAAAATGTTCAAAAGCAAGAACATAAGAATTTAACCTCAAACATAAAAACCACGGGACTTCAACAGCCTGAAGACAATGCATGCATATTCTCTAAAATGGTCGGTGGCCAATTTTTTACATCATGAAATCTTCTCTAGTATTTCATTTGATATTAACATTTTATCTTCTGGACAAAAGTAATGAGCTAATAATTTCAAACAACTACTTACCAACTATATTCACTTCGATAAAATAGTTGAGTACACATTCACATTAATAATTAAGTAATGCTGAAATTGAAAGTCTAGTATTAAGTAACACAGACACTACCAGGGATATTAGAGAACCTTGTCAGAGGACATTAGAACCTAGCCTCATCAGGACTAGTAAAAACCAAATTTATACAGCACTTACTACATGTAAGGACCGTCCGACATGTGCACTTAAGCCTCAGAGCAACCTTTTGGGACAGGTCATAACTTTATCCCACTTTAGTGATGAAAAATCTGAAGCACAGATTGCTTTAAGCACTTTTCCCAGGTCAAGGTCACACAGTTAGTAAGGGGCAGGGCAGTCTGACTGCAGGATTCAACTGAAATGCTCCACACCATTCCCAATGCCACACACTCAATTTCCATTCTTTCGGTCATTCAACTATCTGTGAGTACCCACAATAGGAAACACACTATTATTGTAGAATTAATGGTACAGAGCTTAAATAGCCTATGCTCAAGCTATTAAAGTGAAGAATTTATTATATATGAATATAATGCAAAGAAGAATAGGATGGGCTTTTGTGTAATGATAAGGAATTGTAAATTCCTCATTTTTCCCCCTCCTCCCCCAATATTTAAGAAAAAAGACTGAGGGCGGGAGCAGGGAAGCCTTTGTGGAAGTGGAATTTCTCTTGGGTCTTGAATGAAGAAGGGGAATTCCAAGTGAAGAGAATAATAGGAGACAAAATTAAAATCCAAGAAAATACAGGGAGTGATTCAGTTTACATGGAACACAGGGTATGTAAAGAATTGCTACACGAGAAAGAACATAAGCAAGGCAGGTGGGGGCCAGATGGAACACCCACGGGTAGGAACTTCATTCAGTTGACAGAGAGGAGCCATTTTTTTTTTCCTATTCAAAGTTGGATCATGAGGAGAACAGGATGGTGCTCCAATAATATTAATCTGGCAACAAAAATATGTAAAGTTGGAAAGGGGAAGCAGTTAAGAGGTTGCTGCCATCCTCCATCGGGGAGGTACTAACGTCCTGAGCTATGGCAAGGACCAGGGACGTGAAAGGGATGATGCTGTACTATGGAGAAAACAGCAGTGCCGGTAATCGGGCGGGAAGACATAAAAGGACTGATGGCCAGGAGTCAGAAAGCTGAACACAAACAGAAGGAGGACCACATTTGGGACGAGAAAAAAAAATGGCATTTTGAACCTACTGTGTCTGAGGAGTTTCAGACTCATCAGTTTGCCCTGGGCTATAGTGAGACAGAATGGAAAGAGGAGCTGACCTATGTGAAAAGGGTAAAAGGCAGTGATATTCAAAATAAGCAGAGTGAGTTTTGTTTTGGTTTTTTTAAATCACTGCAGTATTTTTCAGTGGATCTAACTCAGTGCAACAATCACAGCATCTCATTTCTCAAAAACAGGGTAGGGAACCTACCCATATTTTAAAAAACACTATTGCTCTTGGTACCATACCATGTACAAAATGAGTTCACAAACCTGACGAGGATTCACAGACTGAAAGGTAAGCCCTATTAATCTGGAGATCTTCATATCAGAATTATGAAAACACTCACAAATAGAAAATGACATCATTTTAAACAGTGAACAATAATAAAGGCCTTTCTATAAGTTTATAACAAATAACCAGAATTTATTACTGCCACCCATTACACAAGGAAAATCTTACTAAGATAATGATCAGTTGGCCCTGCTCTAATGTGATTAGGGTAAATGGAAATTTTTTATAGTCTAAAGCAAAGAGGATTTAGAATATTATGACCTTGATAATCAGCTCAAAGCATTAACTATCACTGGGTACCCTTTGTGAGAATGTGTCAATCTCTTTTCCTTAGCCTTTTCAAATTGATTTTTAAAAAATGCATTATAAAAAAGAAGTTGGTCTAACCATCTACCAAAAGAAGCAGGTGTTAAGTTTTCGGGGCCATACATTTCTAAAAGTTGAAAATAATAAACACTTAAGAAGAAAGTCTGATGGCATAAGCTTGGCACATAGTGCCCGACAAATTTAATAAAATGATTCAAAGAACTACATAGAAGGGATATCTTGTAATATATAACTTGGTTCTACTCTTAATGGACTCTAGGACAGTCATGACAAATTCATGGGTCTTCTACCATGACAAATTCAAGGGTCACTTCATTGTCATCTTACCTGACCTCTGAGCAGCATGTGGCATAAACACTCTCCTTCTTTGACATGTCTTCTCTTGGCTTGCCTGACACCACCCTTTGGTTTTCCTCCTACCTCACTGGCTCTGTCCCTTTTGTGCAGCCTCTAAATCCTGGTGTCCACAGGACTTTATCCTGGGCCCTTTATCATCTTGAGCTCCACACTCTCCTAAAATGATCTCATAGTGACCCCTGGCTTCAAATACTAACTTTACCTAAATGATCCCCAAATCCGTATGCCCAACCCTGACCACTCACTGGAATTTCAGATTTGCATACCTGACTACCACCTGCCATTTCCACATGGACATTTAGTATTTCATTTTTAGCGTGTGTAAAACAGAACTCCTGATTTCTCCCCACGCTTCTCCCTCCAAAAAGTTGCTCCCTGAGAAGAGGGAATGCTACATGTTGAGAGCCGACAACAGTGCTTGACTAGAATAGGCACTATGTTGAAAGAAAACCCTAATCACAATGCCCCCTCAGACTGTGGTTAACCGCTGCATCATATAAACATTAACAAATGGAAAGATAGGGGCGCCTGGGTGGCTCAGTGGTTAAGCATCTGCCTTTGGTTCAGAGCGTGATCCCAGGGGCCTGGAATTGAACCCCGCATTGGGCTCCCTGCTCTGCTGGGAGCCTGCTTCTTCCTCTCCCACTCCCCCTGCTTGTGTTCCCTCTCTCGCTGGCTGTCTCTGTCAAATAAATAGATAAAATCTTTAAACAAACAAACAAATGGAAAGATAGCAATTAAAACATACTACCTTTTCTATAAAAAGAGAGGGCAAGGAGTAGGCAGTATTACCCAAAGTTCTAGTAAATGGTAGGTCTTACACTATAGACTCAAGAGGACTCATAGTTTCTGCCTGAATTCCTAGACTCTATCTTTGTCCCTTTCCAGGCAATCAGGTGCTCTAGTGTTTTGACTCAAGCCAAAGTTCCCAAGTGTGGGGGGAGCCCAGCAGGATTCTGAAGCACAATACAGGGCATGGATCCAAGAGGACGTGAAAACAGGCTCCTAGGGTCAAATCCAGTAGTCTGAGAACTTCACGGGCAACAGAGAAATAAAACAGGACCACACCAGGGCATGGAGTAGAGCCCGGAAATGACCTGAACAATGAACATGCAGATCCTGTTAGACTTCCGTTTAAATAATATTGGGTCATGCCCACAGCGTGGCAGGGTACAGAAGATATGCAATCCATTCTTTAGGCCCCAGAGAAGGATCTTTCCAGATTCCCAAACTCTTCCTGCCATGTCATTGCTTACAGCCTGTGTTCCCTAGCTCATGATAAATTCCAAGCTCTTCCGACTAGCATGTAGGCCCTTTAATATTCAAGTCCTAACTCTTCAGCCTCATCTCCTGCTACACTCCAGCAATACACGACATACCTTCCTAACAGATTCTAAGCTTTTCACTCTCCTTGTGCCTTTGTAAATGTTATTTTCCACCTGTCTGTTAAATTTCTTTCCATCTTCTAAACTTCAGGAATTTGTGCCTTCTTAGAATCATTAAACTTTCATTAAAGCTCCAAATGAAAATTGGGTTTTCCACCCTGCCAAATCACGTCTTCTTCCTGGACATGCTGCTAGACGGTTTCTCAGCCTTCCCTACAGTTTGAGGTCACCATGGCATTAAGCCCTCGATGGACAGTCAGGCCAGGGGTCCCCAACCGAACCGGACATCTTCATCAGTATAACGTAGAAAGAAGCCTTTTTAAAAATAGACAGTAGGTCCCATTTCCACAGCTTGTTTCACTTAGTCTGAGGTGGGGCCCAGGGGTCGAGTGGTTTGTAAAGCTCCTCGGGTCATTCTAATGTGCAGCCAGGGTAGGCGCTAAAGAAATCTGTGCAAACTATCCTATTAAATTAAAATACTGTCATCCACATGCTCACGTTATGCTGTATACGTACACTCAGGAACATACTTTTTAACTATACCATTACATTTTCTTTATAGTGTCTCCTCACTACATGCAAATACCTTCAAGGAACCAAATCTTGTCATTTTTGCATTTTCCCTTGCTGACATTTTTAAATAGCTCATTTTAATTTTGATAGAATATTTTCATGAAAAATCATGAAAAAGATACAATTACTTATTATACTTGAAACAGTATATCCATATGATCCTTTTCATTAAGAGTTGAGAGCAGGTCTTAAAGTACATTAGCAAAAATACTCCCCGCCCCCTGGCCCCCACTATTACTACTGCAAAGATGCCTCATCTCTGAAGACTTCTGTTCTCTTATTTAAAAAATGGGGGTGCCTGAGTGGCTCAGTCAGTTAAGCATCTGCGTTCGGTTTAGTCATGATCCCCCTCATCTGCTCCTCCCTCTCCGTCCTTCTGTGTGCACGCACTCTCTCTCTCAAATAAATAAATCTTTTTAAAAAATTAAAAAATGGAAAAGTTGGAAAATCCCCTACTTTCTATAGGCTAGATCTGGGTAAAGAAAAATCTAAAAATAAATGCAAGGAATATCTGAAGGTAGCCTGTATTTGTGATCTCATCTGATTTGGGAAAAAACAAAAAATTTTAGGAGAAATGTTACTTAGGTATATTCTTATGTAGTTCTCCTACATATAGGCCAAAGGTATAAAACAAAATAATGCATAGTCAAACGAAACAAAACTTATTGATAAAACCTATAATTTTATATGTTAAAATTGTATTCACAAGAATTTTTAATTTTTAGAGAAGAAATTGATTCAATATTACAAATCAGATATCTAAATTCATTTAAATGAAATCCGAGTCATCTAATTTATATCATGACACATTCATTTAAAAAACTGAACATGTGGGGCACCTGGGTGGCTCAGATGGTTAAGCGTCTGTCTTGGGTTCAGGTCATGATCTCAGAGTCCTGGGATCGAGTCCCACATCAGGCTCCTTGCTTAGTGGGGAGTCTGCTTCTCCCTCTCTCTCTGCCCCTGCCACTGCTCGTGCACACTCTATCTCAATTAAATAAAATCTTTAAAAAAAAAGTGAACATGTATATAAGTATTATGGCCATTTCAATTATTAATTCTAGAATTTCAAAAATCAGACACTATAAAATCAACTCATTCTTCAGATCCAAAGTTTCTTCTTGCTGTATCCTAAAACATAATTGCCACTTCATGACATTTACTCAAATATTTTCCTCAAGCATTCTGAGCTTTAAAATTACCTAGATTTGAAAAATATAACCTGTCATTTCTACAGCTTTATTTTCTTATTTTGCAAAGGATCTTTGTTATCAAATTTAACT
Source organism: Ursus maritimus (assembly GCF_017311325.1). Lineage (NCBI taxonomy): Eukaryota > Metazoa > Chordata > Mammalia > Carnivora > Ursidae > Ursus > Ursus maritimus. The sequence continues at coordinate 27,792,607 of NW_024425563.1, read as the reverse complement.
GCCTCTGTAGGGTATGCTTTATTTCTGCCAAAATTGACAAGTTATGTTAAATAAAAAGTATTAGCAAATCACACACTACTAGTTGAGGGAAAAAAAAGAGGTGAAAGGCAGATAGCAACTTTCCCCGACCATTCTCATTTCTGCTGCTTCTATTTTCCTTTGACGGCCTTAATGCAGGTCTTCCAAGGGAGGACTCATAGTGAGAGGGGCAAGAAACACAGAAACTGCCTAGATTTGCTGATTTCTTTAAAACTCTTAAACCCAAAGTCCTTAAACTCCAAAGCTAAAATTCCTAGAGAAAGGGTATCATAAACCTATTTTAAATTTTTTCTTATTGGGGGGGGGGGGAGGGGGGAGGGCAGAGAGAGAGGGAGAACCAGACCCCCGCCCCCCACTCTGAGCAGGGAGCCTGATGCAGGGCTCCCTCCCAGGACCCTGAGATCATGACGGAACCAAAGGCAGACGCTTAATGGACTGAGCCACCCAGGTGCCCCTTGAACAATACTTTTTAACCATCTGCAAATTATTCCTGCTTATCTCTTAAAATATGCAACAGTTCTGTAGTAGCACTCAGAGTTCTTGTAGTCTTCTGAATATAAGCAGTTTGTGTGGAGGGATATTTAGAGGAAGATTTCAGTTAACTTTGCTTTTACTCTTGGGTAGATATGGGTGGGTCACTTTCTTCAGTTAATGGAATGAGATTATGAAAGATGAATGAAGGTAGCCTTGGGCAGAAAAGATGAGGATTCAGACAGCTGTCAAATTCAGTTACTAATTCTCTTAAAATACAAATTAAGCAGAGGAGGAGAGTTACTGTTGATACAGTTCTATGTACCCCACCACGCACTCTGGTCATGTAGGACTGGATCTCTCTCCAGTTTGCATGACCGTTAACCTCCATCTGCTAACTGCTATCTCAAACCACAGCCCTGTCTCTTCCTCATACTCCAGCAGCAACAAAGACTTGCAGTTCCCCAAGTGCCAATGCTGTTTTGGATACCTGACATGTGCTCACCCCTCCTCTTAGACTACTTCAGCATCTTATTCTGGTGTCTTCATGACACTCCTCCAGTCTGTGTTTCCAACCTCAAGAACACAGAGCCAGGAACTCACCACACCACTGTGGCATCTACAACGGCTTTTTTTTTTTTTTCCTTTTAAAATAAATCTAGCAAACACAAGGTCTTGTCTCTGTGTTCCTATCATTCAACACACTGCTTGGCACATAATTTCTTATAACTCCTTGTACATGATTATGGAGACTGAGTTAACTAATTGCCTTGAACATACTGTATTACCCTTTGTTACATTTTAAAAAATAGGTGAAAAAAATTTTAACTTAAGATTATAAAATACATACCTTTAATTTCAACTTGTTTCTTTACAGCTGTAACTATTTCCTTGAAAGTCACTACATTTCCTTAAAATTATTCTGAGATTAATTTTTGCACTAACAGATTGCTTTTCTTTCAATCTTGTTACTTTACTGTACTTCTAATAGTCTGGTGCAAGTAAATCATGGCTAACAATTTCAGATTCTTATATTGTTATGTTGCTCATTTTAGAATGAGCTCCTTCCTTCTCTACCCAATACTTAGTTCTGTAAATGTGCAGCAATACAAACATATGACTCTCAAACCAAAGTGTGACAGGCAGTTTTACTAGCACAATAGCTAGTCTATGAAATATCTGGATTGTTCTTATTCTTTATTTTTTGGTAAGATGTAATAATTTTTTCTTTCAATTATCCCTCGTTTTATAATTTAATTGTGATATCCTCTACATTCATGTTTTACTTTTAAGCCTTAATTTTAGTAATTACTAAGTTCCTAGCTCTAATCAAAAGTAATGTAACCACCTATGCTTCTTTAGAAGACAGCTTCCTGTTTTTCCATTCCTGACTCTGATCCTACAGTTCTGGGATGAGGTTATAACCACATGAAGCTCCCGTTGGCATCAGGCTGTGCTCTGGCACCGCTCCCTTCACATTCCGGTTTTTCCTTTCTTACGTAGGAGGGATTATAGGGCTGTTGCCACCCTGCACATCTTAGCAGAACAGTTCTCTACTAAGAGCGTCTGACCCTGAAGCAAGCACACATCTGTGAGATCTCCTAGGGGACCACTACCAGCAAAAAACAAGGGACCAGCTAAGGGTAAACAAACACAGAAGAGTTAGAGTTAGTAAGTCTCAAAGCCTTTCCTGAGATGTCAAGGAAGTGGAGTAAGTTTCACTGACCTATACCTGGAACAAGGTTCCAACGACTCAGATGGCTTTAAGGTCTTTCTCTACTCCTCCAACCCCTGCTCCACTAATTCATCTTCTCTGGCTATTCCTTTCCTATAATGGGCAGTCTGTTGTCTATGTTTTCTATCACCTTTTCTTTCTAAACCTCTGTTGAAAGACAATAGAAGAACAAAGATACACACGTGCCCCTCAGAAAGAAAGAATCTCAGCTGTTTTCATCCATTTTCATTATTTCATTGATTTCATAAAATGATTGTTACTCCAAAGTAAAGCTTTTCCTTTATTTATACAAGTATTTCTCTAATTTCTTCCCCAAGTCTATCAAAGAAATAATCCTTAATCCTTCTCAAATCTCAGAACCAAAGGAACTGCAGTTTGAGCTCAGACCTGTAAAGACATTGGAAGTCATCACTCCCATTCTTAAAATAAAGTGCTAAACAACCTGAAAATCAATGACTTTTCTGGGACTTGTCAGAAAACTGAGGTTGCAGGGCAAACCACTAACCCAACACCTGGAGGCACAATCAAAACCAGAGAGTTATAATACCCACAGAAGTCAGCGGAGACCATAAAGAGTAGGACTACTTACCTGACAAGTAATTTGGACAAACTACTGGAAGCTGAGTGCAGAGAGTGAGAAACTCCTGGGGCTGCAGTCAGAAGGGGGCTCCCCCACACTACAGTAACCCCGCCAAGTGCTCACTGTAGGGTTCCAAGAAAGATCCCCATGGGGACTTGGCAGGAAGGGGGGAAGAAAAGCCACTGTTAAACCTCCCACATTCTCTTACCTAACAAAGGGGTTGGACCTTGCCAATCATTAATAACTGTCCCTGCTGGAAAGAGAAAAGGCTACCCTCCACAGTCTTTTGCAGCCTTCTGATCTCTTCTACTGGGAAAAACAACACCAGAGTGAATAGGAGGCACGACTTCAAGGAAACAGCCTGGGGATGCTTTAAGCAAGGAAGGGAAGGAGGCACATGGTGCAGAGGGAAGCCATACTCCTTGACAAGGGACAGAAATACCTGTGAAGGCTACAGCTCCGAGACATAGGCCTACTCAACATCTGAGATGCAGTCAGACTGTATAACAGACTCTACTTCCCCAACACTCTACACCACAACACCAACACAGCTCCAGTGTGGCAGCGGAGAAGCTGTAAGACTCTTTCTGAAGATGAATACTTCGGAAAGCCTTAAGTCAAAAGACAAAGACAATAGTAGAAGAATTTGAAGCTTCTTGGAGCTACAAACATTACAATAAACAAACACAGCCTACCTTCCAGTCAGATGAATGTAAATCTTCACACTAAAGGCAAATATACCTCAGTTCTTATTATCTGATACAATAGGCCTGGCTTTCAGCAAAAACTTACAAAACATGCCAAAGGAGAAAAAGAAACACAGACTGGAGAGACAAAGCAAGTATCCCAATGGGATTCAGTGGTGACAGAGATGTTACAGTTATCCAAAAAAAAAAAAGGGAGTTTAAATAGCATATTAATAAATTAAGGGCTCTAATGGAAATAGTTAAAAACATGCAAGAACAGACTGGTAATGTAAACAAAGAGATGGGAACTCTAAGAAAGACTCAAAGGGAAGTGCTAGAGGTCAGTAACACAGAAACAACAGAGCCTTTGATGGGCTCATCAGCAGACCTGAGGATTTTGAGGAAGAGTCAGTGAACTTGAAGAAAGGTCAACATAAACTTCCCGATCTCAAATGCAGGGAGAAAAAAACTAAAAAAAAAAGGAAACAACAACAAAAACAACATCCCATAACTATGGGACAATATCAAATAGGGGTGACACAAACATAACTGGACTATCAGAAGGAGGTGAGAATGAGACAGAAGGAAAATCTGAAGTAATCACGGCCGAGAATTTTCCAAACTGAATGACAGACACCAGCTCACAGATCCAGAAATCTCAGACAATGCCAAGCAAGAGAATCATAAAGCCTATCCCCAGGCATATCATATTCAAACTCAGTAAAGTAAGACAAAGAGAAAATACTGAAGTCAGAACACAGGAGCTTCAAGCTTCTCATCAGAAATCACGCAAGCAAAAAAGATGTGAATTGAAACCTTCAGAGTGTTGAAAGAGAAAACAAAACAAAACAAAAGCTCACTGATAGTCCTATATCCAGTGAAATTACCCTTTAAACATGAAGGAAAAACAGACTTCCTCAAACAAAAACTGAAGAACTCATCACAGTCATCCTGCCTTGCAAGAGGTGTGAAAAGAAGTTTTTCAGAAAGATAAGGAAAATGACACCAGTCAAAAACTTGGGTCTACATAAAGAGTGTCCAGAGAGAAAATGAAGGTAAAATATAAAAATTTTTATTTTTCTTGTTTTCTTATTCTTAAGGTCTAAAAATTAACTATTTAAAGCAATAATAGTAACAATATACTAGATGATAAAAAACATCAGGGTAATGAAGGACAGAAATATCGGTGAAATAAATGACAGATGTCACAAAGCATGGGAGGGAGGAATTGGGAATTCTCTATTATAGGACAGCTGTACTACACTTGAAGCCTTAGAGTGTTATTTGAATATGGACTTTAATATTTTAAAATGCAGTTTGTAAACCCTAGAGCCACCACTAAACAACCCCTAAACAAGTTTTAAAAAAAAGAAACCAAAAGACAGGTAGTACATCACAGGAAAATCCCATAAAATGGAATCACATAAAATGCTCAATTCAAATGAGAGAAGGCAGAACTGGGTGGGGAAGGGGACAAAGAACAAATGCAAGGAAGGAAGTGACAACACTAAAACTGCAGAACTCCAGCCAACTATATCACTTTAATATCAATAGTCTAAACATAGTCATTAAAAGACAGAGAATGTCCAAGTGGATTAAAAAGAAAAAAACAAAAACCAAGAGGCAATTCTATGCTGTCTACAAGAAACCCACTTGAAACATAAGGAATCAGATAGATTGATAGTAAACAAAGACACCAGGCTAACTAATCAAAAGAAAGCTGGAGTAGCCACATTAGTTTAAGACAAAGCAGACTTCAGAAAAAAGAAAATTATCAGGGATAAAGAGAGATTTTAGAAAATGATAAAGGAGTTAATTATATAAAAAGATGTAACATTGTTGCTATTAAAAAAAAAAAACCTGATAGGTCCACTGAGAGGATGTTATGACCCTGTAACACCCAGTGTAAATTTCAATACATTTGTAATAATTCATTTTAGAGGTCCATCTGCTCTACTAGACTTCAACATATGGAGATAAGGAGAACTAATGTCTTCATTTGCTCAGCTTGGTTTCCCCAACACCCAGCAAGTCAAAAACTTGAATAAATACTCAATAAATACCTACCAAATGTGTGAATCTGATTTCACCAAGTTACGCTCATCAATATTTAATTGTATGAGTTACTCTTTCATTAAAAATACAAATCCCCAGTTGCATTAATCTTTTAAAACAGAAGATTTTGGTTTTACAGTCATCTTCCACTATTATCAAGTAACTACCTGGTTTAATAACAGTGAAAACAATAATGATGAATGCATGAATTGTTCACAGGCTTAAGATGCCACATTGCTTTACTATTAACTGTCAAGTTATTCATTTGAAGTAATTCACAAGTTAGTAATGCAAAGCAAATGCTACACATAGAATGCAGAAATTAAGATTTGTGAAAAGATTAAAAATAAATGTAAATGTATGTACATTATAGAAGTGTAACTCTAAAGCATGAATTTCAAAATGCCTAAATTTTGTCTATTTAAATTGTATATTAGGGCATAGTTAAATAATTTATACCACTAAAATAAACAAAATGCAAATATGAAATGAATATATTAGACAAATCATAGGGCCCAAAGATGAAAGATGTGGAACATGATATTTTATTCAATTTGTCCTATGTATGATTTGAATAACAACTGAAGAGAAAAAAATACTTTTTATTTGGTCATCTCTAAATTATGTAGTTCAGCAACATTTTCATTCATTTCTATCTGGCTGAGTTAAAGAAATTCTTAAGTTTCAACTCCATAGAACTCAGAAAACCAGCATAACTTTATGAAAAAATTTTTTTGCATTCAGAAATACTTGTTTATTATAAATTGCCCAGCTTTTTTTTTAGATAACAGATGATTTTCATTTCATTATTTGGGGCATGCCCCTTAAATGACCAATAGGTAAAAATCTAATGTCCTAACAAGGCACATGGGAATGATTATTTACAGGATAGAATGTACTGATATTCTTCTCCCCCTATCAAATAATTCTTTCAAAGTTTCTTTCAAATACCACTACTCAATTTATCAAAATTTATTTTTACTCAACTTTTCAGGCAAAGTGATTATAAAACATACAGTTTCATAGGATTGTAAGTATTTCATGTTCAATCTGAGCCAGGTGGAGGAATGGGAAATATGGACCACTTACCTGACATGCATTATAAAGGAGTTGGTGTTCTAGTTTTTTAATACCTAGAATCTGCTGAAACATCTCATAGAGTTGTTCCTTGCTCAGAATAAGTTCAGACACAGCACTTAGGGCCATTCTATTGGATTGTTTGCACATGTCCTCTTCACCTCTGTAAATGGCATCATATTTGGCTATCCATGAACTGAGCACTGTCTCTTTGCTCAAGCCATCAATTTCTGGCAGACTCCGCACACGTTTTTCTATGTTTTTCTTAAACACCTCTCTGAAGTCATTAGCAGAACATCCTCCACTCTGAACCATTCTGGCCACTCGATCACTCTTCAGAAAAACCTAGAAAACACAAAAAAACACAAAAAACCAATTTACAATTAGGCAGGAACACTAACATTCCTTGCTTTTAACAATCCAGCCAGAATTATGACACCAAATATTCTACGATGACTCAAAATGTTTTATAACACATGGTAACTAATGACGTAAAGAAGGACCCCATCCTTCTAAAATGAAGAAATATTTACAGGAGGCAGTAATGAAAGCTGAGAAACCATAAGATGAGCCAACCTGAACTACACGCATCCTTACCTGAAGGTCATGGGCATCTCTGCAACTGAATCCTGTCAGAGTTAAGCAGGTAACTGGAGATGTAAACTCAACTTATTTATCTGTACTTTAGAGTTCTGGCTAGTTTTTCAACAGGGAGGGGGTTCCCAATTATTTGAGTGAGAATCTGAAGGCCAATAGCGTGGTATCCAAGTCAATACCCAGCATGTATAACTTAATCAAACCTGCTCCATAGCTGGGGGGTTAGGGTGCAACCATCCCCATCCTTGATTTCACCAGTCCCCCGATTTCTTGCACATGTCTCACAGCTGCTGAGAGTGGATGACAGAAAAGCAAAATGTGTAAAAAATGTCTAGATGTTCCCTAATACCAGGTAATAACATACAAAGACAACCAGAGAGAGAGAGAGATTCATGAAATGGATAGGAAAAGATAGGTAATAAGGTCTTACTGTGCAAAACGTCAGAATTGGCCTTAAACCTCTCCTTTCTTCTAAGTTACTGACCCAAATGTCAACAAATATCACTGAAGATTCATTAAATATCTATTCCATCATCAATAGTCCTAAGAATCCTCTATGAAGCAGTAAGACTGCTTGTATTCCTGTTTTTCCTATAATGACAAAAAATTCTTCCAAAAGAGCCGGTAGGATTATTCAGTGCAGTCCGCATGATTTATATCTGTTAAGCTTATGAAACAAAAATCAGTGTCAACTTTTACCCTAAGAACAGACTTAGAATAATGGTACTCTAAGTTAGGACCCCTACTTGGACTAGACTATTACTAGGTCTGTCTGGCATGTGGGTAAGCAGCACACGTGTTCCGTAAAGTGGCTTCACTGGTCCCACTGACCGTCACCTGACTCCAAACCTTTCCCCAATGTTTGATTTCTCCCCTTTTAGAGTCATTCACACAGAATGTTATTTCCTCTCTTTGCTCAATGGCCAAAGGATTCCTGAGTACCAAACATTTTGACTAATACACTGAAATAGGGGTTGTAAATTCTATATTAGGCAAATATTTAACACATACACACAATGTTTCTTCTCTCTTTACCAGCTGTGCTTCATCACTATAGAAAATACTTTATTTATTTATTTATTTATTTATTTATTTATTTATTTATTTATTT
>NW_024425563.1:27771122-27784246 GCF_017311325.1 Ursus maritimus | reverse complement strand
TTTATTTATTTATTTATTTATTTATTTATTTATTTATTTATTTATTTTGACAGAGAGCCAGCCAGTGAGAGAGGGAACACAAACAGGGAGAGTGGGAGAGGAAGAAGCAGGCTCCCTGTGGAGCAGGGAGCCCGATGTGGAGCTCGATCCCAGGACCCCGGGATTACGCCCTGAGCTGAAGGCAGACGCTTAACGACTGAGCCGCCCAGGAGTCCCTAGAAAAGGCTTACTGTTTTGAAGCTGAAACTAATTTTTAAGAGACAAGTATAAGAATAATGCCTTTATGATCACAGCTTTGTAGTACAGCTCGAAATCCGGCATTTTGATGCCCCCAGCTTTGTTTTTCCTTTTCAACAGTTCCTTGGTGATTCGGGGCCTTTTCTGGTTCCACACAAATTTAAGGACTATTTGTTCCAGTTCTTTGAAAAATCTCATCGGTATTTTGATCGGGATAGCATTGAAAGTGTAGATTACTCTGGGTAGCATGGACATTTTAACTATGTTAATTCTTCCGATCCATGAGCATGGAATGTTTTTCCATCTTTTTGTGTCTTCCTCAATGTCTTTCAAGAGTGATTTATAGTTTCTAGAATATAGATCCTTTATGTCTCTGGTTAAGTTAATTCCAAGGTAACGTATGGTTTTTGGTGCTATTGTAAATGGGATGGATTCCCTAATTTCTCTTTCTTCGGTCTCGTTATTCGTGTATAGAAATGCAACTGATTTCTGAGCATTGATTTTGTATCCCGCCACGTTACTGAATTGCTCTATAACTTCTAATAGTTTGGGAGTGGCTTCTTTTGGGTTTTCCATATAGAGTATCATGTCATCTGCGAAGAGAGACATTTTGCCTTCTTCTTTGCCAATTTGAATACCTTTGATCCCTTTTTGTCGTCTGATTGCTGTTGCAAGGACTTCTAGTACTATGTTGAATAATAGTGGTGAGAGTGGGCATCCTTGTCGTGTTCCTGATCTTAAGGGAAAGGCTTCCAGCTTTTCCCCATTGAGAATAATATTTGCAGTAGGCTTTTCATAGATGGCTTTTATGAGATTGAGAAATGTACCTTCTATTCCTACACTCTGAAGGGTTTTAATCAGGAAAGGATGCTGTATTTTGTCAAATGCTTTTTCTGCATCAATTGAGAGGATCACATGGTTCTTGACTCTTTTCTTGTTGATATGATCTATCACATATGATCGATTTGCGAATGTTGAACCACGCTTGCATCCCAGGGATGAATCTTACTTGGTCATGATGGATAATCCTTTTAATGTTCTGTTGGATTCTATTAGCCAGGATCTTGTTGAGGATTTTGGCGTCCATATTCATTAGGGAAATCGGTCTGTAATTCTCCTTTTTGATGGGGTCTTTGCCTGGTTTGGGGATCAAGGTAATATTGGCCTCATAGAATGAGTTTGGTAGCTTTCTTTCTGTTTCTGTTTTTTGAAATACCTTTCGGAGAATAGGTATTATTTCTTCTTTGAATGTTTGGTAGAATTCTCCAGGAAAACCATCCGGGCCTGGTGTTTTGTCTATTCTGTTCCATTGGTCTACGTGTCTGTTTTTGTGATAGCACGGTACTGGCACAAAAACAGACACATAGACCAATGGAACAGAATAGAGAACCCAGAAATGGACCCTCAGCTCTTTGGGCAACTAATCTTTGATAAAGCAGGAAAAAACATCCAGTGGAAAAAAGACAGTCTCTTCAATAAATCGTGCTGGGAAAATTGGACAGCTACATGCAAAAGAATGAAACTTGACCAATCTCTCACACCATACACAAAGATAAACTCCAAATGGATGAAAGTCCTCGATCTGCGACAGGAATCCATCAAAATCCTAGAGGAGAACATAGGCAGCAACCTCTACGACATCAGCCAAAGCAACCTTTTTCATGACACATCTCCAAAGGCAAGAGAAACAAAAGATAAAATGAACTTATGGGGCTTCATCAAGATAAAAAGCTTCTGCACAGCCAAGGAAACAGTCAAAAAAACTAAGAGGCAGCCGACGGAATGGGAGAATATATTTGCAAATGATGCTACAGATAAAAGACTGGTACCCAAGATCTACAAAGAACTTCTCAAACTCAATACGCGAGAAACAAAGAAACAAATCTTAAAATGGGCAGAAGATATGAACAGACACTTTTCCAATGAAGACATACAAATGGCTAACAGACACATGAAAAAATGTTCAAAATCATTAGCCATCAGGGAAATTCAAATCAAAACCACACTAAGATACCACCTTACGCCAGTTAGAATGGCAAAAATTGAAAAGGCAAGAAACAACAATTGTTGGAGAGGATGTGGAGAAAGGGGATCCCTCCTACATTGTTGGTGGGAATGCAAGTTGGTACAGCCACTCTGGAAAACAGTGTGGAGGTCCCTTAAAAAGTTAAAAATTGAGTTACCCTATGACCCAGCCATTGCACTACTGGGTATTTACCCCAAAGATACAGACGTAGTGAAGAGAAGGGCCATAGGCACCCCAACGTTCATAGCAGCATTGTCCACAATAGCTAAATCGTGGAAGGAACCAAGATGCCCTTCAACAGATGCCTGGATTAAGAAGTTGTGGTCCATATATACAATGGAATATTACTCAGCTATCAGAAAGAACGAGTTCTCAACATTTGCTGCAACATGGACGGCACTGGAGGAAATAATGCTAAGTGAAATAAGTCAAGCAGAGAAAGACAATTATCATATGATTTCTCTCATCTATGGAACATAAGAACTAGGAAGATCGGTAGGGGAAGAAAGGGATAAAGAAAGGGGGGTAATCAGAAGGGGGAATGAAGCATGAGAGACTATGGACTATGAGAAACAAACTGAGGGCTTCAGAGGGGAGGGGGGTGGGGGAATGGGATAGAGTGGTGATGGGTAGTAAGGAGGGCACGTATTGCATGGTGCACTGGGTGTTATACGCAACTAATGAATCATCGAACTTTACATCAGAAACCAGGGATGTACTGTATGGTGACTAACATAATAAAAAAAACATTAAAATAAAAAAAAGAATAATGCCTTTACTTAATGCAGATCAACAAAAATAAAGATACTTTGATAATGTTCAATAATGTACTTTGTCCAAGAATATCATTAACTACTTCGGGACACATTAAGGGTGCCTTCATCTCCTTTGTCACCCTCACCTCATTGTACAACTTTCACTGGGAACTAAAATTCAAGATAGATTATATATACACACATGTATTTTTTTTAATTCCTATGAGACTTCTGTATTGTTAAATGGGAACATATGGAAGGTCAGGAGTCAAAGTAACCAATTTGTTACTTTTCTGTGCTACCCTCCCAGTACCCTGCCTGTGTCAGCACAACTTTACAAAGTGTTGGAGGGACAGTGGAGGAAGAAGGGCTCTCTTCTTACACCTGCAGGCATGTGGCACGCACGCACAGCTGGGCAGCTTCTCCCCAGCCCGAGGATGGCTTCCTAATGCACCATCCCCACTGGCAGATCCCCAGTGAGTTCTGCAGTGCCGCACCTCAGAAGGCATGCAGTAGGACATGCCACATCTTCTCCAATGAGGTCTGGATCCCAGGCTCTGAGATGTGGGGAGCAGGACCCTCTTCCAGATTTGTTCCTTCCCTGGATGCTGTGCTCCTTATATCTACTATTCCTATATTCTCCAGTTCCCTTACCTATTGCAACCAATCTCTCACTGATTAAATTTTCCCTGCTCAGTGGTGTGGTTTCAGTCTCCAGACTGCACCTGATACAGAAATATAAGTAACATTTTTTTTCTACGGGAGAGTATTTAGTGTGAAGACAAACAACTTTTAAAAATTTGGTAATTGCATACGAAGCTGGAACAGCAAGATATGTTTAATGTGCAATATAAATACCTTAATGTTGGCTTCAGAAAAAGCTTTTAATTACTTGGTATCTAATACTTTAAGTTGGCAGGGATTTTTATTTTTTCTCAACTTCTGCCTAACTCAGTGCTCAATTCTACCAAGTAACCCAACAACGTTTTTTGAAGCAAGGATAATAGTAAGTCTTTGCTGGAGTCTTAATTCCCCTATAAAACCCTACCTAAAGCCATACTAACTCACTCAAATTACGTGTTAAAATGGTTACTTATTAAGTAACCATGTGTCAGGTCTTTTGCTAAGTATTAAGGGGACAGAAGAGTGAATGGGTCAGAGATCCTGTCCTCAAAGCTCACACAACCAGAGAGAGACAGGATAAATAATACAGCAAGAGCAAGAATGGCAGGCTATGCAAGGGGAGGAAAGAAAAGGAACTTATGAACTCCATAGTCTGGGGTCAAGGTTGAGGACAAAGGAGGCACAAAACAAAGACAGGGATTCGTGATTCAAATAACCTGTGGGTTGAAAGGGAAAAGGGAGAAATCACATTTCAGGAAAACAAAAGAACAGAAGTAAAAAGCAGAGAGGCATAAATAGCATGGCCTTTTGAGGGCAATGTGAGAACTTTTATACCGCAGGAGCATTAAATTTAAGGGTTAAATTTAAGGGAGCAAAAGTTGTGCCAAGCAGACCAACAGAGACCAGATGGCAAATTGCACTGTGTGCCGAGCAAGGGATCTGAGCTCTCTCTGATAACTGAGAGTCAGTTATGGCTGGGCAACGCGGGTACTAACATGCTGAGAAACTAGAGTCACACAAAAACTGATGGCAGCATCAAGGGTAGATGATAGCCAACCAGAACAGAGACTGGGATATCAGTTATCCACAGGTACAGGAGACCAGGTGAAAATACAAAGGGTTTGGATCTAGGGCAAAGGCTAGAGAACTAGGGACAGGCAAGAGGGAGTTAGAAGACAGAATTAACGTATGTTGGTGATTTACAGAATGCAGAAAGGCAGGAAAAATTCGATGATTTTTTAAAACTGGGTGCCTAGATTCCATTAATCAAAGAGCAAACGAATACAGATGGAACAACAAACATATTTGTGTGTGTGTGGTATTTGTGTAAGGTGGTGGGTGTGTGGGAGGTCAGGGATTATTAGCTTAGTTTTGGTAGAGGTCAGCTCTGAAGACAAAGCAAACTAAAAACGGAGTCAAGAACAAAACTAAGACAGACCTATGTTTAAATGGTTGGCAAAAGAACTCAACCCAAGAGGGGCTGGTAGTGTCAGAGAAGTAGAAGGCAAAATACCATATTAGCTATCAAGAGGGGAGATCATCTCAAGAGAAAGAGAATCAAATGCCACAAGAGAAATCAACTAAATTAAGAATAGACTGTTATCTCTAGAGGTCACCTTTGGCAGAAATTTCCTGGTGTGGAAGAGAGTGGGAGCCCATCTGCAGGAGAGGAAAGAGGACAAGTTGCAAAAATTAAGACAGCAAACAAACTATTCTTTTAGGAAGCACGAATAAAAAAGGAAATGAGAGAGTGGAAAGCAAGAAGCTGGGAAACTACATTTAGGCAATGAGGGAGACAAGTCAGGAAAGAGAGGTAGTTTAAGGTACGGATGACAAAGTAATGACTGTGTGCCTCTCCTGAGATTAGTTTACAAAAGACGGGTGCTCTCCCCCTCCCATTGCTTACGCTGGGGGCAGCAAGCTGCTAGGACGCAGAGACACACCCTCCATGAACTAGGTCGCCAAGAACCACATAAGTGGGCTGGACAGCAAATTCTTTAGTCCCAGTGGAGCCGTGAGTTCATGGCAGTCTCAGCCAACAGCTAGACTGCAACCTCACGCGAGACCCAAAGCAGAAACATCAGCTAAAAGCTATGCCCTGATTCCTAACGCTGAGGTACTGTGAGAGGACATGTACATAGTATCATTTTTAAGCTGCTAAATTCTGGGATCATTTGTTTTCAGCAATACCTAATACATTCATATACCCACACGGCATACTCTTACCTCATGTGGGTCTCCGTTATATCATTTTCTGACAGAGGTCCCCCCACCCCCACCCCATGCCTATTCGTCATTCTTACCCGTTCGTCTTGCTCTAGTTTTCTTCTCAGCACATGGCACCAGATATGTATCTGTCTCCCCAAAATAGTATGTACCACCAGAGCAGACACTTGGTTTTGGGTGCCTCGGAATCCAGTGCCTAATACAGAGCCTGCTCTGTAATTAGAGCTGAATAAAGATTTGTTGAGGTGAGGACTATCTATAGACACTGAATTCTCCAAGGCTAAAGAAGGGGATTAGATAAGCAACTTGCTCACAGCTTTCCAGAGCTATGGATGCCTGTGTGAGAGAGATACACACTAAAAAACTGAACGCAGAAGATGTGGTATGGCTAGCAGGAATGCACTCCAGAAGGCAAGAGAGACTTTGCATGAGGAAGGAAAAGCAATGATCTGAAAGCAGGAGTAAGTAACGGTCCTCCGCTGATCCCAGGTGTAGAGAAAGGAAGACCTACCATCATAAGGTGGCTGCTTTTCTCTTCTGTGTTCTCCTTTAGGACTCCGTGCTGACCAGCATCAGTTAGGTCTGGCTTACTCCACCTTGCACATGCTCCCAATTCTGACACCGTCACCAAGTGTGATCCACCAAAAGCTCCTCGTATCACTCAAGCTTCATACATGGCTCTCTCATACCAACCCACAGGTCTCCGTACTTGTAAGCTTAGAGTGCCAGTGGAACAAATCTCATAATGGAACGCATGACTTTTGCTTTTGTTTGCTCTGCCTATCTGCTTTAGCGAACATCAGATACCTACTACTTTCCCTTGAGACCAGGAAACCATTCTCAACTCCTCCATCTCCTCCATGTTTATTTCCCAACTTACAACTTATCACTAAACCCTGCTGATTCTACCAGCTCCTAAATTCCTCTCAGATCATCTCTGCCAACAAGAGTTCTTCATGCTCCTCACTGTCTCAACTGGCTAAGAGCAACAGCCTCTTAAATAACCTTCCTGTCTCAGAAGTTTTCCTGAAAGCCACTCAACTCTCATTTCCCTGACTTTTTCCCTTTAGTAGTATCAAACTAGTATTTTTTTTTAATATCTTGTCATTTCAATCCTTCTCTGGCTTACAAATTCTTCACTGACTTTCCACCAAAATTGTCACCAAGGTCCTACTTCAAATATCTCCAAACCACCACTCTGGCTTCATCACTAGGCATTCTTTCTCACTCATTTTCCATGCTCCAGCTCCACTGGTCTTCTTTCCAAAACTTCACACTGTCCATCTCACCATCATCTGATTATCTTAGTAATGCTTCAGAACCCTACTCCGTTGACTCTTCTTTAGGGATTCCTTCCCCAATTGCCTTGAATTAGCCTGATCCTGTGTTGTTTGTATGCAATCCTAGTACCCGTTTTCCCCTTTAAAGTACTTATCACTTTGTTATTGTGATAATTAAGTGAAGGTTCTAGTGCCATTTTATTTTTACTCACTAAAGAGTAAGTTCCATGAAGCCAAAGATGGTTTCATTCTCCACTGTATCTGTAGTACCTACCACCAGTCCGAGTACTAAGAGCAAGCACTTAGAAAATATCCATGGAATGAGCAAATGGGGAGGGAATGAATGGTATGGACGGTTATTTCCCCCATCCATGCACTTGTTTAACTTCAATTAACCACTAAGGTTTATAGATTTTTATTTATATGCTTAACCTAAGACATGGACCTTGTCCACATGAATAGGAGAGGGAGAGACATCTCGGAAGGAAGCGTGAGTAATGTCACAGAGGAAAGTAAAACTAGTTTTGTGAAGAAAATGTATATTGTTTAAAAACATAATGCCTAAATGACAATCTGCTGTAACTGCAGAATAGTTTTGAAAGATTTTTCAGGTATTATAAGTTATGAAACTAACAATGATGGACTTAGTCCCAGTAGATATAAATCATCTTAATCTTGTATCCTTTCACAGTAATAATTGTTAAGTTAAAGGCAGATAAAGTGTGGCCATATAAAGAAGCTGGCCCTATAAGTTGGTGTCCAAGCCTTGGGTGCACATATACCAGCTTTCTGTTGTAAGCCCCAGGAACAGAGATTCTGTCTGGGGTACATCTAGGGCACCATATTGGTCCTGAAGCAGCCATGGGAATTCTGTTTACTGACAAACTCACTGATGAGCAGGTATTCTGTCTCCTTACAGCTCTTCACATATTATCTCCTTTTGTCCCCACAATCACCCTGTGCAGTCTTTATCTTTTTCTTTTATAGATTAAGTGACTGAAGCTGTGAAGTGAAGTGACTGGCCTAAGGTCACATATTGGAACAGAGACTAATGGAATCCAAAAGCAGCATTACTTATTTTTCTCTCTCACTCCTCCCACACCTATCAATGGTTCACCCCTGGTGGCCTTATATTCTGACTGGTAATTCCACAGATGTTGGCCAGCACCCATCAGTGACCTTTATGTGAAAATGCCACTGAACACCCAACCAATTTAGCGTGGGAGTTATGAAAGGGACATCAAAAAACTCTAACATGGCATGTAGTCCCATTTTTTTCCCGTTTTAGTGAGTTGTATTTTGTACTGGGGCCCGCTGAGCACCACCAATGGTGCTTTCCATTCATCTGCTCTGTTTATATACTAAAAGCGCCATAGAATATCTTGAAGTCATGGTGAATAACAAAATTGAAATGTGATGACTACAACAGAAAACTATCTGCTAAAGGTAAGTCTGCTCAGCTGTCCAAATAAAACTTCACATACACTTTTCCACGGAAGCACTTATTGTTCACGTGTTACTTTTGATCTGATCCATGCATTGCTTCTTTTCTTCCGGATTGTATAATGACAAGAAAAACATTATCTGCTTGCCAGATCATTGTGGCTCTCCATGAGATGGTTCCTGGGAAGGCTGCCAGCATGCGTTCAACCAGAAAAACACGGAGAAAGTACAAGAGCCCCACTTATAAGAGATGCCTTTTTTCTCCTTAATAATGCCAACTACTAATAATTCCCATAATGTATGCTGTGCATACAGAAACAATGGCTGTTTTTAAAACTATTTTTCAGGTGTTACCAATTCATGAAAGCCTTTTAACAGTGATAAATTTAGTCCCAGGACATGCCAATTTCTCATTTTCCACTATCAACACCAGTATTTATCGGCTCACTTCACATGCCCAAAGCCAGTCATTAGGTTCCCTCCCTATCGACATTGTATTGTGTCACTACCTTCATCCATCCAGGGCTCTTTCAAGCTGCCTTTCCGGTATTCCCTTCCACCTCTCTGGTGAACATATTTTCTGTTCCAATAAAGGGGCACGCCTGTTTAGCACAACACTTGAAAAGTTTCCTCCCCCATACCTCACCCATTTGTTTCATAAATACGTTACCAAAACATACTATGTGCTAG
This sequence comes from Ursus maritimus, assembly GCF_017311325.1. Lineage (NCBI taxonomy): Eukaryota > Metazoa > Chordata > Mammalia > Carnivora > Ursidae > Ursus > Ursus maritimus. The sequence continues at coordinate 27,774,965 of NW_024425563.1, read as the reverse complement.
GCAACGTGCTCAGTGTTGGGAATGTACTAGTGAGCCGAAGACATGAGTTCGCTACCTTCACAGGACTTACACTGGAGGAAAACAGATAATTACACAAACTAAAATGACTGCAGCTTAGTGAATACTATGGGAAATTTCTGGAGCCATGAGAGTTTGTAACCAAGTTCTGAACCCATTTGAGGTCACAGAGGCGTCTCTGAAGAGGTGAGTGGAGATATGAAAATGGAGAGGAATTCATTTGGAAATGTGGGGAAGACCAAGGGATAGTGGATGGGGGAACACAGCTGGTCTAAGTGGGTTTGAAAAGGTCCTTGGGCTTTAGCGAAGGGACTGAGGATCCAGCGGAAAGAAAAGATGCGAGAGAGGAGGGACAGGATTCATAAGCCTTGGAAGGTACCTGGTTTTTATCTCAAGAACATGGAACGCTTTCCAAACATTAAAGTCAGAGTCACGTGATTAAAACAGCAGTTTGAAAAAAGCTAGACTATATTCTAGGGTTTTACATATATTAACCTTCACAACACAAAGTAGGTGCTTGCATCTATTCTGAAGGCAAAGGGAGGGAAGAAAAAAGAAAAAAAAAAATAGGAGAGGGGGGAAAAGAAACATGCCAGAGATCCCCTAACCAGGAATGGAAGAGTGAAAATTTAAGCCCAGACAGTCTCACCTGAGAGCCCTCCTCTTACCCGCTGTACAATCCAATTTGGGGTTTACCAACTTACTGTTCATTAAACTGGCAACAGATTGGAGCGGATGAAGAGAATAAGGAGGTAAAATTTTCTCCTGTGACTCTCTACCTCCTTTGTGAAGCTTCTCACTGCTTGATACCATTTCTTTATTCGGAGCCTTCAGGGAGGCGCTCCCCACCCTCCCTGAAGGGATCAGACGTACCTGTCCTCACACAGCAGCTCGTTCTGTAGAGCATCACTGTATTTCTCCCCTGCTCAGGCTGTGAGCTTCGTTAGACCTACACCTTTAAAGCCTCTGTAAGGTCTGATTTCAATACTCAAATTTTAAAGGAAATCATTAGGTCCTTTTAGAAGTAATGGACTTTGGAAAGTTACCGAATCCAAAAGGTAGTGTTTTGACCCCCGTGGGATGTAGTTTTCCCTGATTCAGTGTAAATTAATGTAGACTGCCAAGTAATTTCAGTAAAGTTAAATTTATTCAATATTATAGAAATCACAGGTTCAACAAGTCACTTATTTATAATACAATGTTAATAAATTGTGGGTTAATTTTTTCTTATTGTGGTTAATGAACTTCTTTGGCAAAAAATAGAAAGTCTATACTTGACCTTGGTGTTCACTGATCCTCGAATTCCAAAGGTTTGGAAACCAATGATTTAACAAGTCCCATTCCCTTATCAAATGTAAAAAAAAAATGATAAAACTGATAGCAAACAATCTCTTATTTAAAAAATAAATTAGGTAAGTGATACCTTTAGACCTCTATCTTTAAACTAGAAAGCAGGTGCTCTCGAATGACCCATCCTTATAATTAACACCCTTAGAGCAAATCTAAACCCTCTAAATTACTAAAATCTTGTTGCATTGCCTTGTGATCCAATTGAGAAGAGTTTATATTCAAATAAACATAAATGTGATCTGCAACATATGAAACTATTTTTTGAAGAGATATATGCATTCTATTCCTATCATCGTATCAATATTATGAAGTTTTTAGAAAGTTGTTTTTTTTTTTAAATCTAATACCAGCTAACAGCAGATCCTTTAGTTTTCTTCATAGGTATTTTCCAACTCAATGATTTCCTTAAACTTCCCTAAGCCACTGGCACACTTTCCTTAACCCTGTAACAATAGAGTCTGAAACTGAAAAAGTTACTAAGCCACTCTAAGGACAAACACACAGAGAGAAGCAAGATCACTGGGCACCAGCTGGGCTTCCAATTCCGAGACTGGGATGGTTTAGGGTTTAAAAAAAAAAAAAAAAATCATGTTCACAGTGGAAAAGGATGCTAGGACATAGCAAGTGTAAATTTCTACAGTAAATTTCTATAGGAATACCTAAAATGAAAAAAGATGCTACCTTCTCTCAACCCATGCCCTCACTCTTATTTCATTCCATGTTTCATGGTACCATAGAAAACACTAAGGGGCCCCTGGGTGGCTCAGTCATTTAAGTGTCTGCCTTTGGCCCAGGTCATGATCCCAGGGTCCTGGCACCAAGTCCCACACTGGGCTCCCTGCTCAGGGGGAAGTCTGCTTCTCCCTCTCCCTCTGCTCTTCCCCACTGCTTATGAGCTTTCGCTAACAAAATCGTTAAAAATACAAAAAAACAGGGGGCGCCTGGGTGGCACAGCGGTTAAGCGTCTGCCTTCGGCTCAGGGCGTGATCCCGGCGTTCTGGGATCGAGCCCCACATCAGGCTCCTCCGCTATGAGCCTGCTTCTTCCTCTCCCACTCCCCCTGCTTGTGTTCCCTCTCTCGCTGCCTGTCTCTATCTCTGTCAAATAAATAAATAAAAAATCTTAAAAAAAAAAAATACAAAAAAACAGTAAGTCCCTGGGTTGAGCTATTTCGTTCTGCCTATTTTATAAAGATTTTTTTCTCTCACGATACAGGAAAAATTTTAATTTAGTATATTACTTCTGTAGTCTCATAGTACCTAATGGTCAATAAATCCTTTATTATACGGAACAAAGAAAATGTGGTTGGTCTTCAGGCTTTACAACATTCCAACGTCAATTCTGTAATTCTGTTCACCTCACCCTCACTTCTGTGCCACTCTCCTTTTGTCAGCAGGGAAATAATGTAACCCACCGGAGGGGAATCAGGCCTGGGCGTTCTGGGCAAGACACGAGCTGGGAAACCCTGCAGCATCCTGGCTCAGTTTCCTCACTGGTGGAACAGGGATAACAACTTTAACACAACTTTTTTAGCATTATAAATTAAGAATTTAATCAGTGTTATGGGAAGTGCAATCCATGGACCAATGCCAGTACCCAAATTATTAAGTAGAGAATTTTTAGAAACTTACAGTGATAGGACATCGCCCTGACATCCAGAAGCAGAATTTTACACCAACATTTATGAAAGTGTCCATACAGAAAAACTGAAAGAAAGGTTTGTAGTGGTTTGAAAAATCACTCATTTAACCAATCTCGTTCCTTTATCAAATGTGAGGAAATCCTAAGTTAAAACATGTAACTGCCTTTGTTCTGACATATACCTCGAGCCTAGATTCTACAAATGATATTTTAGTCCAGCGTTTCTGTCACATATCCATCTGCACCCTCCATCAATCTGAGTTATTTTTGTTATGCAATTCAGAATAAGTCAAACACATGATTTATATTTTACAAAATAATCCATAATGGACTGGAAAACAAATACTGTTCCCCCGCAGATACACTATCTCAGGAAATTTTGAGAAGAAAACTGATATACTGATGTTGACACAGAAATTGAGAAAGGATATTACTAAAAACCAGGTGCCTGGATGGCTCAGTGGGTTAAGCGTCTGCCTTTGGCTCAGGTCATGATCCTGGAATCCTGGGACTGAGCCCCACGTCAGGCTTCCTGCTCAGGAGGAAATCTGCTTCTCCCTCTGCACCTCACCCTGCTCCTGCTCTCACTCTCTCTCTCAAATAAAATCTTTAAAAAAAGAATATTTCTAAAAAAACAAATCACTTTATTTTCTACAATACTGTCAGGATACCAGAGAATGAGCTACTCCTCTTTCATATCCTAGGTTTCTAAAATATGAGTCTTCAGGATACCAAGTTATTTACTCTTGATAAGCCAGGAGCTTACAGCACAGAAATGAAGTTCCTTACAGCATAGAAATGAAGTTCCAAAATGAAAATGAAAAAAAAAAAAAA
>NW_024425563.1:27723449-27771112 GCF_017311325.1 Ursus maritimus | reverse complement strand
AAAAAAAAAAAAAATTCTGGAAAGTCAATCTTCAAAGCAAACATTCTGCTAAGTCAAAGAAAAATGAACCCAAGAATCACCGAACTACAATCTCTGTGGCATCTAATGACTCTCAATAAATATTTATTGAATCAATTTCTGTAGCTTATACCTTGTAGTTATTTGTTTTTCCACCAGATGGCAACTATGCATGGAATAACTCTGTTGGTTCTTAATCCCAGAATTGGGTTTTCGGGGTAGTGGGGACTTGAAAGCTACAAATCCTAGAGCCCTTTCAGAACTTGAATTACCACAGGGCGCTTGGGTGGCTCAATCAGTTAAGTGTCTGACTCCTGATTTCAGTTCAGGTCATGATCTCAAGGTCCGGACTTGAGTTTTGCGTTGGGCTCACACTCAGCAGGAAGTCTGCGCCAGGATTTTTCTCCCTCTCTCTCTGCCCCTCCCCCTCGGCCTCACCCCTTGTTTCCTGGTGGCAACACTCTAACAGGGTGTTCAGCCTTCCAGGTTAACCACTGCTAAGTGACAGGTCCCCTTACTAAGCTGGTGGCCCTCTGCACATGCTGTACTTCCCATGTATGTGTTCCAGTGCGGAGCCCGCATTCTTTCCAGGTCTTTGTTTCAGTCGTTCATCTTCTTTGTGAGCCCTCGTCCATTTAAAACTGCAGCTCTGCCTCTGACACTTGCTACCCTGTTTTCAGTTTTATTTTTCTCCGCAGCACTTACAACCATTTACAGTATTACATTTTTTACTATTAACTTAATCCCACTAGAAAGCAAGCTCCATTAGGGCAATGGGAGTTGTATGATTCACCCCTGTATTTCCAGGTCAATCGATATTTGTTGAACGAATGAAATTATCAATGAATTTGCCATAGGGGTATGATCTCACCATTAACATGAAAAGGAATAATTCTAGCTACAGAAGCAGTAGTGCTACTAACAACAGAAGATGCCCTACACCTCAGGCGGCCCGCTTAGATTGTACTTCAGCTACACTTTCATCGACACTCAGTCTCTCTCCCATAGTTGTGAAGCTGGGTTTATGAACCCAAATCTAGGAATGTATGTAATTCCTTTCTGCATCTCATCTACGATCCCCTGTTTAAATATGTTATTTTCAGACCTTTAATATGTTATTCTCAGACTCTAATAGGTGGTGTTAGAAACCATCTTTACCCAGCCAGTATGGGCTGCCCAACTTAGTGTGTGGACTTGCCCTAAGCTCTTTCTGCTTTTTTCTAACCTTCTACTTTGGAACTCCTATGTTTTCTCACAAATTTCTTGGCAATATGATGGTGGTAGTAGAGAAACCAGAACTGGGAGAGGAAAGGAGTAAGCATTTATATGCAGAAGTCATGCATAAATCAGAGAAGTTGGGCAAACGAAATATGCCTAAATGTGTCTCTTGACGCAACAATAGCAACTTTTATCTGTGTAGTGCTTTAAGATGCATAATTGTCTTCATTTATATTTTCTCATTCTGATTACATCTGTGAGATACATTCTTCTTTGAACATAACTGACAGATCCAGTAGAGGTCCCTAAACTTGAATGTTCATCAAAATCAGCTGGAGGACTTGTTAAAACAAGTATCTGACCCTCACCACACTCCCCAATTTTCTGACTCCATAAGATCGGCAGTGGGGCCTGAGAATCTGCATTTCCAACAATTTCGAGTGATGCCGCCACTACTGGCCTGAGGACCATTGTTCTGAGATGTTCTGTCTTGCAGAAAGGACACACATACAGGTCATCTGATGTAAAAGCATGGTGGTCTTTTCTATAGGCAGCTGTGCTTACCACTGAACTTTCAAATGGAATAGTATCAAGTATTAGGGGGGGAATTACAAAAATGATTTTTAACCCTCTCAAACTGCAAAGGAAAAAAATGGCTATGCAGAACCAGCCCCTTCCCCCAACTAATTCATTTTTTACACAAGAGATAATTCCAGAACCAGTACTTCCTAATTGTAAGCAGGCTTCCCCCTGGAGCTCAACTTTCCCTTCTCAGATACATACTCCCCCCTCCCCACTCCTTTATCACTAAGTACATTGAGATTTCACCGGTTACCACTTCTACCCTCCCACTAGCACTCCCAATACCTTTTAGCTGGGAGTTTTCTTCTAAGGCCCAATCCCTTAAGTCCTCTAAACAGGACTCATCCCAACACTCTCTCCTTAAGTACTAGCTTTTCAAGCTAACTGTAGAGTAGTGGTGAAGACCAGGAGCTGTGAAACCAGATCACAGTCCAACATAGACCCCACCACCTAACAGCTGCTTAACATTGGGCAAACTGCTTATCCTCGGTGGGTCTCCGGTTTTCTCATCTAAAGAATGGGACACTAATAGTGCATACCTCAGTTATTGTTAGGATTCAATAAGTTCCTACCTCTTAGGTGCCTGGAACAGCACCCTGTTATACTGAGGCTGGTGCTATCACTACCACCCTCGCCATCCCTTTTTGAGAGCAAAAGTCATATAGCACTATACATGGGAATGCTATAAAATCAAGGAATCCAAAATAACAATATTAAATTTTACATTTCAGTAAATCAGCACTAATATAAAGTCAATGGTGGGTTGTTTTGCTAAGAAAATCACCCCAACTGAGTAGGGAGCATACATCATGCCTTTTGCTAGGTTTTCACTTACCTCATTTAGTTTGTACAGACCTATACTTTCAGATGTATAGTGAACATTACCATAAATTCTTTGGATTCCTCAAATCTACCATACTCAAAATTTGGACTCCTCTTCGACCCCAAACCTGCTTCGCTGATTTTCTACCTCACTGAATGGCATCATCACCACCTAGTGCCCCAGCCAGAAATCCAGGAGTGATCCCTGACCCTAACCCTTCCATTCTGTATCCACTGTGTTGCTAAACTGGATTAGGTATAGACAAGTTTTGAAATCAGTGACACGCTGGTCATTCCAAAGTGAGGTAGAAAATACAAATGAGCAAATTAAATCAAAGAACATTATCTTGAAGGTGACCCATGTTATACTTATCTCACCCGATTCACGTACTATTGCTTTTATTCATATTTTCTCTTTACCACTCCCGGATTATTACAACAGCCTCTGGAATTCCTGGTCTTCAGGTTCCTTAACCAAAAGTCTATAGGACACTAACTTCCTTATAAAACCCTGTGGTTAGAACAGACCCTTAACTATAGAGAAGAAACTGGGTTGCTGGAGGGGAGATGGGCAGGGAGATGGGTTAAATGGGTGATGGGGATTACGAAGAGCACTTGTGAAGAGCAGCACTGGGTGTTGTACATAGGTCATGAATCACTGACTTCTACATTTGAAACTAGTATTACACTGTATGTTAACTGGAATTCAAATAAAAACGTGAAAAGAAAAATATTAGGAATCCACTATCAGTTCTTATTTTAAATTCTTCTTAGATGATTTTTTTTTTTTTGCCTGAATTACCAACAATAAACATCTTTGGGGGAAAAAACTATTGTTCACATCCTTTCCACCTTCTCTAAGCTCTTCTAGCTTCTCTAGTTGAAATCCATCCCTTCAGAGTCCCAGAAGCCTTTATCAATTGCTATTCATGAAATATCACCGTTTATGACTTGATGTTTAGATTTCTATCTCAATATTTTGAATAAGTGAAAACAAGTCAATGTGAAGGAAGCAAAAGGTGAAATGGAGAACTTGATTAATGTAAAGGCTCTCGAACAGCCCTGTGGTAGTCGTTCGCAATCTTGTCTGCACACTGGAATCAACCAGGTAACTAAACAAAATTCTGATGCTTGAGTCCCAGAGTACAGGTCTTGGGTGCAGCCTGGGGACTGAGAATTTTAAAAGCTTTCCAAGGGATTCTGATGTGCAGCTGAGGCCAAGAAGTACTGATCTATGAGAAATTTTAAAAAGGGAGTCAAGAGAATAAAGAATTTTTAAGTGGAAGTAAACATCTGGTGAGTATCAGTAGAGAGGACTCAGGACCAGCAAATGGTCCTGTAAGGAAGTCTAGAAGGCAAGGAATTTAGGGGCACATGGTCAAGTAAAACAAATAGCTTATAGTTGGTTCTAGGCTGCAGCTGGAAAAGAGATGGGCTGAGAGAGAACGGGTGCAGGAAACCCTGCTTGGGGTGACAACAAAGAGCAAATAGTGGAAATGAAGGGTCAAGTAAATTCACAGAGAGAATTCTGAAAAAGATGCTCTTAGCTGGGAAATTTTCAAAAATGACAAAAGCTGAGGTGTGGCACCAATGGTGTATTGCTGAACAGGGAGATGAACATTCAGGTGTAGAGAAGCTTTGAAATCAGGACTATCCTGATCATCAACAATGAGGAAAGCTGACCTCAGAAGTGAAGTCATCAAGGAGCACTGTATCCTGGAGGTCTAAGATGACAGCACAGTTGTGAAGACAGGTGTTATGCTTATAGGTGGTCTACCTATGAAAATACACTAAGCTTAAATACCATCAGAAATGCCAGATCCCAAGCTCACTAAACCCTCTGAAGTACACACACTATGGTAAATATTATGGCTGACCAACATCTCCCTCTAGTACAACTGCCTCGTAATTATTCGATAGTAAGAGACAGGGATACTATCAGTTTAGTGTGACCTGTAATACAAGGAAACAAAAAATCACCTATTGCATCACCCAATCAGAGGTCAAGTACTTTAGAATCCTTTTCACTTTAATAAATATTAAACCTAATTTATCCCAGTAATGAATAAAAAAGTTGCATTTTTATAAGGAACATCAACTCCCCATTAGAGGTGAGTGTGGGGAATCGAACTACTAGAGAATTTAAAAATATATACAAAGAAGAAATGCAAGGGAAATCCATCATGACACTGGTATTAGGAGCAGAGTATTTCATATTACGGTCCCATGCCATTATGACTAAATTTACATCACTATGTGTAAGAGAAAATGATGTAATAACCCCCAAAGTAGATAAAAATTACTACAATGAATAACTTATATTTGACATAGCAGTCTTATTTCCAGGTTCTAGTTATTAAACTCAGACTAAAAGTGGTTTATTGATCTGTTTACAACACTCTAAAGACAAAAACTAAAACTGTTTTGTTCTGACATAAGAAGCAGCAATGGAAAGCACTTAGTCCACTGCCTGCTACATGGCAGGCACTCAGCAATGACAGTTCCCAAGCTCACTGACCCAAACATAGGTTCTAACACCCTTCAAATGGCATCCACTGAAAATTCTCAAATCGAGACAAGCACACACTGGGTTAAATGTCCATATTAATAAGACACTGAATTATAAAAGTGAGTAAATGTTAATTTCGTACACATAAATCAGCGTTTAGGTTGACAATAATGAATCAAGAAAAGAAACTAATGAGGATGCACAGAAGGACTGAAAGAGAACGCAAGAGCAGTGTTAGTGTGAAGAGCAAACAAAAAGTTCTTCAAGTTCTAGGTCTGTCATAGAACACGCACCCCAGGTTAGTCTGTGCTAGGATGACACAGAACAGTAACGATTCCGGAACCTGGATTCGGGGGCTGCCAGCACGGCCAGATGCATTCGCTTCCATAGCTCCAATCAATCTCTTGAGTAGCCAGTGCAAGCCACTCCCACCCCCATGAGCTTCTAGCCCTAGGGGCAGAGATGCCGCCAGTGGCCAGTCAGAGAAAGTCAACTTATCCTGGTTTAGCATCAGATTCTACTAGGTGTGGTCCCTCAAAGGGTCCTCAGGGTCTTGTCTTTTCAATGCAATCGTTAGTACCTCAGAATATTACTTTATCCTCCCAGATAAACTGAGAAAGATTCTCATAACAGTGTTCCTGCTAAATCCTCCACAGTATGGGTGCACCACCGTTCTTTCAAAGAGCATCTCCTTTGATGAACTTAGTCAAAGCTCTCCAGGATTGGGTATAAAAAAGCTTGTGTGTACCCAGTCAGGTTTCACCCCCTCCCCACCTGGTCATCTTGAATACATTTTGCTGTGAGCTGATTCTCCCCAGCCTGAGATGACTGATTCTCCCTCTTTCAGTCTTGCTTGGTGTTATGGTTAGAACCAACTACTGCCCGTCCACCTGTCTCTGAATTCCAGTGTTAGCCCTAAACTCAAGAAATCACTCCTAATAGATCTCTCACTAGTGTTGCACAAGAACTAAAACCCCACTATCAGCCCAGGAGAGTTCAAAGGTCCTTGTTAAATTTATGCATGCTAAATGGAAATAATGGGTTCTGGGCTAAAAATCAGAGTTTTCCACTTAGTCAAGGTGATTTAGGGAGAAAATTTTCAGGATTAACTTCTCATTATTGTGTATGACTGGGACAAACTGTCCAGTTTTTCATATTAACATATTTACATTATGAATAAAGTACTCATTCATTCCTTCACTCCAAAAGGATTTGAGTGCCCAGCATTGTGCTAGATCCTGAGAATAGTGAACAAAATAAACACAATCCCAAGATGTCATAATAACATCTACACTGTGGTACCTATCTCCAAAATAACCTAGCATATTTTAAATATTTAATGGCCAAACAAACTGGGTAGTATGGTGGAAGAGATGGGAAAAAAACTAAACATCAGAGGATTTATCATTTAAATCTTTCTACAAATTATGAACATGCATTAAGTATAAGCAATATTGTGCATGAAATTATTTAAAAGAGCTGATGTTTTGCTTTTAAGATTGTTATCACTATGCATATACAAATCACATAAAAGGTACTAATAGCTTGCAAAGAACCGCTTGTCAAGAGTAATAAAATTCCATACAGCAAAATTTTCATGATAAGAATGAAAAAAAAAAACACAGCACAATGACTTCAAAAGTAGTATATTGTACTATATATAATCTCAAAAATAATTACTCTTCCTCACATGTAAGATAATTTTTCTTTTCCAAACTTAATTGATGGTTTTTGTATAAGGAACATGCAAATATATTAACAATTTTCTTACCAGAATAGACCCCAATATATGTACAAACATTTAGGGGAAAAAAAGTTTGTCCTTGGGGCGCCTGGGTGGCTCAGTCGTTAAGCGTCTGCCTTCGGCTCAGGGCGTGATCCCGGAGTTCTGGGATCGAGCCCCACGTCCGGCTCTTCCGCTGGGAGCCTGCTTCTTCCTCTCCCACTCCCCCTGCTTGTGTTCCCTCTCTCGCTGGCTGTCTCTCTGTGTCAAATAAATAAATAAAATCTTTGGAAAAAAAAAAGTTTGTCCTTGATTTTGACATACACCTGTACATTGAAACAGACATACACTCACAGGAGTGAAAGACACTGACAAAATATTACATTTAGCAAAGGCAAAAAAGGAAACAAGAACAATAAAAAAATCCTGCTAGGCCCTTTTTCTACTTGACAAAGAATGGAGAAAGTTATCACAGTAACAGAAAGGGACACAAAAACCACACTTCAAACAAACCAACGGCTTGTCAGTATTAGGACTTGAGTTGACAAACAGGTTTAATCCACTTTCTCAAAGGTCATGCTGTCAAGGTGAAGGATGAACATCTTCCGCTACTGCAGGAGGCTGCCTGTCGTTCTGGGGAGGAGGGGGCTCCTCCCTCTCCACCACAGGGGTCACTTCGTCAGACCCTCTTGCAGGAGGAAGTTCGTTGTTTGTCCCCTCTTCACTAGGGAGGTTACCAGACAATTCATTGGACATGAGAACTTGCAGAGATTCTGTTCCATCTTCAACATCTACCTTAATGCCCAAAGCTTTAAGAACGTCACATTTGCACATAGGACATGTCCCATGGGCCAGAATCCAGGGGTCGATGCAATTCTTATGGAAAAAGTGTTTACAAGTGAGAACACGAACTGTATCATTAGGCTTATAGAGTTCAAAGCAAACTACGCAGCTATCTCCATTCGGACTGATTTCCTCATCCCCCTCCTTCAGTACCCGAAGCTGGAGCTGGCCAAAGGCTTTCTTGAGATCAGTTGTTAACCGCTGCCATCTCCGGTTCTGAATCCTTGCTACCCAAAGTTTCCAGATATGATAAAAGATGAAATATGCTAAAGTAGCAGTTGTGACAATCACAAAAGACACAAAATAGTGATTCATCCAGATGATGTGTTTTCTCCCCACCTCTACTATGACTGTAACATGAACTCCCTTCTGAATTAAGTGCAAAATCTCCATGCCCTTTAGGTTACCAATCATCACCACAACAATGTCTTCAAATGCCTGATGAAACATGGGAAAAACCTGATTACCAGTTCCTGGAAAGTTGTAGATGATCACTCCGCTGGCTCCCTTCTCAACGGCCACCTTAATTTTCTGCGAGAAGCTACAACCTCCCCGTTCAACGAGTGCGAGCCAGTTCTCCGAGGTCTTTGGTCTTCTGAAACTGGTATTGGGGTTGCATGCATTTTGAGTTTTCCCCTCAGGTGGCACAATAACTCCTGCCACTCTCTTCAAAGTGGAGCTTCTTCCAAATACTCCGGTTTCCCCCAACTCTGACAACATGCGATTCCCAACGTGAAATGATATGTTCATGTAAGCAGTCCAAACAGCACTAGCTCTGCAACAGTTCTGACTAAGAAGCCAAAGAAAACTGAATTTCATAAGCCAGGAAGATGCAGTGTTGTTTCCGTGAGTGCCAGTCCTGAGCAGATTCATCTCTCTCTTCACCTAGAGACTGAAGTACCAACCCAACAAAAAAATGTGACTTCCACATCTGTTGACAATCAATTGAGAATAACAACATGAGAAAAATCTTCTGGGTGAAAACAAGTTTCACTGTCTACCAGCATGTTTTTGTAAGAAATTCTTAAAGATGTCTTATGAGGTTCCGATGTTTTATTAGAGAGAGAAAGAGAAACACTTTAGATTGAAAAAAAAAAAAATTCCAGTCTAATATAACTCCAGATACGGTTTACAGTTGGGTAATGTGATTATGACATAAAGGACAACACAGCCAATTAGAGAAGAGCTTTGAGCCTGCTGGAACCTTAGTGGCCTGAATGCTTCAAATACTCTTCTGGGTGATTTCTAGGTTGTAAAATCAATTCAATCCCTGAGCTACATGTTGCCAGGTATCACTTTGAACAAAAAATTAAATATAAAATTCATACACATGCACATACAAAACTTGAAAGCATATGCAAGAAAACCACAGGATTATCATTTTTCTTGACAATAAACCAAGGAAACATGTAACAAAGTGACAAGTTTTAAATAAATAGAAATTAGTATATGAACGATTATGTGGTAAAAGCAGTGAACTCTGTAATACCACTTTTAACTCACATTTGGTCACAGTGCCAATTTTTTATTTACCATATAAACCATTGTACTAAATTTATTTAATAAATTGCTTGCTCAGGCTTATTGGTTCAGTTTGGTTTTGATTCTGATTTTTTAAAAGGAGGATTTTGATTTCTAAATCCTGTTAGATTAATTCAGCTTCACTTCTTCACTCTTACATTGACTCTCCATAGGGATGACAGAGGTAAAGAACATTAATCTCTTTTCTGCAGATCTTGGCATCTGCTACTGATCTAACAACATTTTGAGGGAAGAAAGGAAGAAGGAAAAAAATGATATGTAGCAGTCTTAGTTTAGTGTAATTCATTTTAAACAAAAAGGCAGCTATTGATTTTAAAAAGAAGAACATCAAGGTCCCCATTTAGAGTTAACCACCAACGGCAGTGTTAAAGGTCATAGATGCTTTGAGCAAAACCTTTGCCAAAATCAACAAACATCCCTGGTGGACCCACCCTCTATACACACACACAACGTCATCAGCTCTGCCTTTATTTTTGCTACATTTATATCAATGGCGCAAAATGACTCAAGACCAAAATGACTTGTGAACTAACAAACACGCCTAACCCCTGGTGCTGCCATACACTTTGAGGGTATCTCAGTGGTTCTTATCTACTAGCTAGAAAAACCAAGAACTTTGACCTTGAACACAAAGGTCTGATCTTTACACATAGGATGCTAAGAGACCATTTTGTTAGGTCTTACCAGGACTAAGGGAGCTAGTTCTTATGAAATGTGAATCAAAATAATTTGAGGCAGGAAAGGAGGAGGAAAAGGCCCTATAGGCCCAACCAGTGCGGCATAAAAAGAAAATATTACCTTGTTAACCATAGTTCACAATGGTCCATTTTCTTTCCCAAAGACCATTATTCTGATTTTACTTCCCTACGACCCATTCTTAAAAGTGTGTAGTAGATACTGTGTAGACTCAAAGTGTCATCTAAGTTGGATATCAATGGTCTAGCATTTCACCCACAAAGATTTGTCAAAACCAGAACTCAAATCTTTCAGCCTCTTAATGTTACACACAGGTATTTGTGTTTATCTATTCAAAGAGAAGCAAAATAAGGCAAAAGATACAATTTGTAAAGACAACCAAAATTTCAGCTCCATTCTAGATCTATATTAAAATGCCCAGAAATGCACTCATTACCATTTTAAGAAAACAAAAGCATTTACTATGGTCACTTCTAGAAGGGAAATCAGCTACCACAGCTAATGCGCTATGCTAGGATTTAAAGGGCCGTAGCAAACAAAAGCGATTTTTTTTTGTGATGCTGCCCTAAATGAGGCCCACAATAATTTAAAATATTTTAGTTACATAACAAAAGGTGCTATCATCTAAAATAATTACTCAGAACACATTACCTACTCAGTACCTTTGGAAACCAGATTTCCTGATATTAATTAACCATGGAGAATTAAATCCAGATCTAATTCTATAATGAAATTTTATTTAACAGCAATAGTAGATATCAAAAATATGGAAGTAAAATCAATATAAAAAAACTTTAAAGCATTACGACTCTGTGGCCTCAATGTCAACTGAAGACTAATTTGTTTTTAACATATACGAATGCACTTATTTGGATAAGGGCAAAAAAGTAACAACCTAATACAAAAACAACAAGTTCAAATAGCTGGGCATGATACGGAGTTTTATTTTAAAAACACAAATTTCATCCTCTTTAGTACTTAGGTAGAGAAGATGAAGTTGAGCTTTTTCTCTACAAAAAGTGCTAAGAGAACTCATTTATTTTTAATCTTTGGAAAGACTTGGTTATATCTTCAGAAGATTCTCCAGGTTTAAGTTTTCAGAATGTCACACTTGCACATGGGGCATGTCCTATGGGCTAAAAGCCAGGGATCAATGCACGCTTTATGGAAAAAATGTTTGCAAGTTAAAATACGTACTACGTCTTGGGGTTTGTATATGTCAAAGCAAACAACACAACTGTCTTCATTTGGCTCTAGTTCCTTATCCCCTTCCTTGAGCACTCGCAGTTGAAGCTGACCAATAGCTTTCTTCACATCTGCTTTTATCTGTCTTCGCCTCCTGGTGGAAGCATTGTGCACTCTAGGTCTCCATGCACAGTACAAGAAAAGGTAGGCAACTGTGGCAGCCAGGAAGGTGAACAGAGACATAACATAATGGCTCAGCCATGGCATGTGCATTCTCCCCACTTCAATGATGATCGTCACATAGACTCCCTTCTGAATCAAGTGCAAAAGCTCCATGCCTTTCAAGTTGCCTATCATCACCGCGACTATATTTTCTGTTCCCTGGTGAGACATGGGAAACACCTTGTTGCCCGTACCTGGATAGTTATAGATGATCACCCCATTTGCTCCCTTCTCTGCTGCCACATTGATTTTATGTGTAAAAGTACAGCCTCCCCGTTCAATGAGGGCCAACCAAGAGTCTGCCTGTTCAGGTCTGCTGAAGTTGGTCATAGGATTACAAGCATTCTGATTCCATCCTTCAGGAAGTACCACCGCACCAGACACCCTTTCCAAAGGAGAATGATTGCCGAACACTCCACTCTCTCCTAATTCTGATATAATCCGATTTCCCACCTGAAAGGTTATATTCAGGTGGGCTGTCCAAATGGCTTTTCCTTTAGAGTCAGGAAGGCTAAGTAGTAGAAAGATGCTAAGCCTCAACAGTCGTGATGACACAGAACTAGGAGCTGAAGGAGTAATTCGAAGTAGGCTCATTCCTCCATTTGCCTATTAACTGACAAACAAAAAACAAAACAACTGTAAAACAAAGAAGCTAACTCCAATTGTTGGCAGCAGATATTAAAGCGCAGAAATGGAAAAAGGTCTGCGTCGATCAAAGGTATGCTGCTCCTTCCAGCATTTTTATTTTTGGTAGATTATCTTTCTTATAATGAAACAGAATAACAAGAGTTGTTATTACCACAATGTGATTTCAAGAAAATTATGACTTCCCAATGGGGAAATTGTGACATCAGAGGTAGGTAAGCCAATCCAGTTGTTTATATCAGTGCATTGCATACTGAAATCCTATTGGCCAAAAAGCTACCAAGCAAGGGCTCATGGTATATAACAATTTGAATAAACGCTAAAGCAATAAACAGGGAGATTTATATTTTTAAGCCTTGAGTTTCTTTCCCAGTTCTGGATAAAGTGAAAAGCTGCCTAATACTACTTTATATTCATTGTTTTTCTGTTAAGCAAAGTAGAAATCATTTATGTATTAGTGCATGTGGCTGGCCAGTCACCAGTTCTCATGCATGTTTCTATGCTACCGAATATGCTTATCTATGGGCAGTAGGAACAAATCATTCCCACTCTCTTCCAACATCAAATGTGTATCCCAGATTCAACATGAAGACAATAAACATGTTGTAAGGAAGACTGATACATTGCCAACCTGCCAGACATATTCAACTTTTTACTAAGATAGTTACTAAGAACCTACTATGTGCTAGGCAAACACTAAGCATGGTTCATACACTGGAGAAGAAAACAGACACACACCTACTGGAGCTTACTATCTGGTGAGGGCAGATTTTAAACACACACACACACACACACACACACACACACACACACACACACAATGTATAGCTGCAAGTTCTGATAATATATTTCTGAAAGGACAAGAGTATCAGAAGAATATAAAAGGAGCCAGACTTTGATTAGAGGTCCAAAGCATTGCTCCCCTAAGGAAGTGGCACTTAGTCTACGACTTGAAAGATAAATCAGAATTACCCAAGAAAATAATATTTCGGGGACAGGAAATGGCAGTTTCAAGAGACCAACACAGGAAAGAACATAGCAAGTGAAAGGATCTGAAGCAATATATATTTGGCAAAATAAGAGAAGAAAGTGCGAAAGTTAATGAGAGGAAAGCAAATAGCAGTCAGTGTTCAGGGTCGTCAACGTGACACCAAGGATTTTAGAGTAGGTCAGAAGGGCAAGAGAACCATGCTGGAGGGCTCCAAGCTGGGGAGGCGATTTATAAGCATTTCAAAACGCTGACTTGTTAACAAGTGCACTTTGGCTGCCCTATGCAGGAAGCGGACTGGAAGAGAGTAGAGGAGTGAGATGAACTTAAGTAGACAGTGTCTTGGACTCCTGAAATAGCAGAGTAGAGAAGCAGAGACACAGACAAATCTGCTAGTTACTTCAAAGGTTCAATTAGCAGATGTGGTAACTGGAAGGGTAGTGGTGGGTCGAGGAAAGGATGACCGCAACCGTCGTCAATCACTGTATTACTTTACTGTTGCAAACCATGGCATCTTTACTGCCTTAAAGATCCTTTAATGCTGGTTTGCTTCTATTTTAAATCTTCACCTGAAGTCTGTTTCAAGGCTTCAATAAATTGGCAACACTCAAACATTTATTATTTACTTTATATAGGACATATCCTATGCCCCCAGGCATGCTACAACACTCTGGGGATACAACAGACAAAAAGACAAAAAGAAACCAGAGGCATGTTGAAAGAACTTTTTCATCTTGACAAAAACATTTAATTATACTCCCCTGCCCAAAATATTTAATATTCATTTTTTGAAATAAAATTGGAAACAAACTTGTATCATTCATACCATTTTCTTCGAGCATCATGTTGTAAAGACAGATAAAATGTAGACTTTTCCCAGTTTCAAACTGAGTGAATCCCTGGCCCATTCCATTAACGTTGACAAAGTGAAGCCCTACTAAGACAACACTATATCACCACATTAGAGGCTGTTCACACCTGTGATTATTTAACATTTGGGGGTAGGATTTTAAGAAGTAACTCTCTCAGTCATGGGAATAAACAGCGCAGCATAACGAATATAGTGGATGGTATTGCAACAGCATTGTGCAGTGACAGATGGTAGCTACGTTTGTGAGCAAAGCATCATGTGTAAACTCGTCCAAACATTATGTGTACACCTGAAAGTAATGTAACATTGTGTGTCAACTACATTTGAGAAAAAAACACCACTGGAATAGAATTTAAAACACTGGAATTACCTCCTTCCAAATGAGTTTATAAAAAAAAAATCACTTAAGTTGTAGAGACCTAGTTTACATCATGGTGACGGTGGTAAATAATAATGTATACTCAAAATTTGCTAAAAAAGTAGATTTCAAGTGTCCTTATCTCTCACACACACACACACACACACACACACACACACACACACACACGAAGGGTAACTATGTGAGGGGATGGGTATGTTAACTAGCCTAATTGCTAGGATATCAAAATGTATACATATATCAAAACATCACATTGTACACCTTAGATATATATGATTTTTGTCAATTATGCCTCAGTAAAGCTGGTTAAAAAAAAGTAATTCTTTTAGTTTGCTAATTTTTAAGAGTAAAGAGTTTAAACAGTAACTATATTTTGGCTCAAAACACATCTCAAATCTCAAGATTCTTTGTATGTTTGAAAAGATGGATTTGAAAAATTTACTAATTCATTGTATTTTTCTCAGCATAATGTGAAGTGATTAAGGCAATGACAGAAATTCCCCTGTCTTCTGCCTGAGTCTTAGAACAAATGTAACTATAAGAAATAGTACTTTGCCTCCAACACAGTGGTTTTATAAATGGGGGACAACTTTCCCTTCTGAGGGACATTTGGCTATTTCTGGAGATATTTTTGACTGTCACAATGAGAGAGTACTAGTGGCATTTAACTGGGTAGAGGCCAGGGACGCTTTTAAACATCCCAAAATGCACATGATAGCCCTGTGAATTAATTAGCTGGTCCTAAAATGTCAATAGGAAGACTAAGAGACTAATGGAACAGGCTTGGGAAGAAGGAACCATCCCAAAACTCACTTCTCCATGCAAGACAACCACATCTGAGCTCTTATCAGGGAGTAAGCTTTTATAATTGACAATACATCTATCAAAAATGACACCCTCATCGTATCAGCATTTCCCATTTTCCTTGGAATAGAAACAATGGAGACCTGCAGAAGCAACCTATTAGTCCATGAAGACTGATTACACACTGCATCCATTTTATCGGGACCAGACCCAAGAGTCTTCTGTCCTGGGGCCAGGATAGTTGAAAAGAAGAGGGAGGGCATGTGGGCTGGATGACTGATGCTATTCTAATCTGTTCCTTCTAGACCATTTATTCAATATATAGACTTCCTTTCTTTTTAACAGCAAAGTGAAAGAAGTTTTCACTCTGAGCTTTGCAGGAGGGCTAAGGAGAACTGACATACACTCCTATGGTTGGCTGATCCCTCTCCTTCCATCTTGTCGTTCTGCCTAAGTACACTGGTTTTTGTCTTACATAGGCTCACATCATGATCCCCTAAGGCTGCTACTGTTGTTCCTCATATCAACAGGCAGAATGACAGAAGCATTCAGAAGCACAAAGACTTTCCTTCTACCATCTCTCTACAAAACTTGATGTCACTCTGGCTAGCAGGGCTTCACAAACCCATGCCTAATGGAACCCCTAGAAATCACAGAATTATGACAAATTCAGGTTAATCACGATTTACCTTGCTGGGGAGAACTGGTCCCCTGGTAGAGCACGTGCTGAAGGGGACTTGTAAACCTAACTGGTGCTCTGCCACCAAGGGAAAAATGTATAAACTGGAATGTGAGTAGGTAAAACAGCTACAGGCTCTAAATTCCTGAATTTCACCCAAAGGAACAACACCTAGATAATCATAAACCACAACAAACATGTAATACACACGATATACTCTGTACTGACAGCAGCCCGGGCCTACATTACAAGGAACACAACATGGCTCCTATATTAAGGAGGTTGTCATCTAGGCAAGAGAAAGGAGTTATGCACAAATTAGGACTGTACATGTATGTAACTTCCAGGTTCCAACTAAAATTTCAAGAAAGGTTATAATTTTCATTAAGTTGTGGGAAGGGGTGTAAAGCAGGTGATCTCTATCTATTCCTCTGCTATTCATCAATTTCTGTTAAGAACGCTCAAACTTCCAGAATCTCTACTCTGATGAGAGAAATAGCCAGATATGTTCGCATAGCATTGCCTAGATAGTATCTCTAAGATACAGGGAATACTGAAGAACTTCAATAAGTTATTTCACAAGTCATAATATCCAGGGCTATGACATTAGAGATCTCCAGGAATCCACAAAACACACTGGATTTCCATTTAAGTTTGAAGACTATGTAGGTTTTCTGCGAGTAATTAAATGCATCATAATGGGATTTGGCAGGAACAGATTAGTGACTCAAAGTAGTTCACAGAGAACAACCAAAAAGCAAATAATGCTGATATTTTCTGAAAGTAGTTATCTTTAAAGATGTTTAATGATAGAACTAAATCTCAGCTTAACATTTTATTACATTTGATTGTAAACTGGTAAATTCTCATAAACAATGTATTTTCTCAATTTCTTCCATAAGTAGCCACCACTCTCACATATTCTCAGACGTATGCAATAAAAAATTATTTAATATAAAAATGGACTTTCTCTTCTATTTCTGAACCCAGAAAAGAGTTCTGAATATGCTAAAGTGAAATACAGTAAAGTTTTAGAATAACATGAGTTTCTGAATTACCTTGAAAGTCACTACTATGTACTAGGGCAGGTCCAGATGCATGAAAACCACAAAACTTACTCAGGCTCTTTGTTATTCTTTCTATGAACTAATATAATGAATTTCAATATCATTCAAGGGTCTGGTAATTAAGGATATTAGAACAAAAAGCTAAAGCAGACACATTTTAAATCACCACATCACTAACCATGATTTCTTCACTAATGTGAGCCAGGATTACTATTCCTTTCTATTTACTGCATGCCTAATAATCCGATGCCTGAAGAAAGCCTAGCTTGTGTAAGAGCTCCAAAGCTCCAAGAAGCAATCACGACACTGAGGAAGGGGAATACTCACATTTCTCAAACACTTAAGAGCACTGGCTCAAAAGAGCTTGTTTGAATGAACGATTAACATTGGTCAGGTTCACCACACTTGAATACTTTCCACTGCTTTAGTTTAGCCTTCTAAATCATTCCCACAGTGTACAATTCTGCAATAGCATCTTATCTAATCTCCCATCACTGTTTTGCTCACCTTGGATTCATTCGGTTGCCAGAGCAACCTATAGACAAAAAGTAATGAAGTTTACAATGGCATTCATGTTTGCTGAAAACCTTAGATGGCTTGCTCTATCCAAAGGATAATACCCAAGCATCTAAGAATGGACTATAAGCCTCTCCAGCCTGGTCCTCTTTCCTGTCATCCAGCCTCATTTTCTACTATTATCAATCCAGAAATTTATGCTTCCTCAATTCCAACAGCTTACAGTTCCCGAGCTCCTATTGCAGCAGTCACTATATAAGACCTTACACAGGCTTTATCCCTTGCACAAAACTGTCTCTATGGTAGTTACACTGATTGCAAATGACACCAATTACTCCCCTCCCTCTAGCGATACCACTTGCAATGTGACTTAGCAGGTCCTTCCATCAGGAGGTAGGATTTATTTCTATACCCCTTGAATCTGGAGGGACCAGTAACTTACATAGGTGAACAGACTAGAACAGAAGTACTGATGTGCCAGTTCTGAGCCTAAGCCTCAGGAGGCCTTATACTCTTCCCCGGGGCTCCCCATCTTTTGGAACCCTACTGCCCTCAAGTAAAGAAGACTAGCCTAATAGATGAGAAGAAACTACTTGGAGGAGAGCCTAGGTATCCTAGCTGAGCCTACCCTAGATCAATCTATAGATGGGCCAACATGTGCAAGAGCCCCAGATGAGCAGAGATGTTTATGTGATCACAAAGACTGAGTCTAGGCAAGACCTGAAGACTCACCTAATCAACCCCAGAGCTCTGAGAAGTAACAGATACTGACTCTCATGTCTTTATGAAAAAAATTACTCTGATAGAGTTTTGGGGTGGTTCATTACGTAGCAGCTGATACAGCTCGCTCTACAAAATTGTCTATTAATCTCCTTGAGGGCTCGGACTCAATCTTTTTTTTCCCAGTACTCATCCTCTACCAAATATCTAGCACATCATAAGTTCTCAGTGAAGGCTGAAAAAATTGTGTCATTATCGTCCGTATTCTAACCTATACTATTCCTCATGCAATAACATTTATTTAGTTTTATCTTTACAAGGGTGATAACTTTAGAGCATAACATAAGTAGAAAATGCATCATGAGTTCAATCTTTAATTGTTCTGTAGACTAATACTCCAGACTGGATTTCCTATGGCCATACTTGAATACAAAGATAAATGAGGATTTAGGATACGACTAAATCCCTTTAAACTGTTATGGGTATAAATCAAACTACATATATTATATTCTGTTCTGCATTCAAAATTCAAGTCAAAGTTCACATAACTAACACTAAAACAAAGGACATTTTTTTCTTCTCAATCTACCTAGTTAGAACATAGAACGGTAATCAACAGAGAAGGAACACATTACTAACCAGTCTGAGAAGTAATTGGGGGAAAACCTTCACACTGTAACCTTTGCATTAAGAAGGGTAGAGGGATGAGGTGAATGTTCTTAAGTAAACACAAGATTAAGCACAACATTTGATGGTATGTTCATCTTTCTTTGATCCTAGGACAAAAGACGTCTTAATATTAACTCAATCATTTAGACTGGATTTTTGTTTGAAAGGCTGGAGAACAGGCAATATACTCAATAAAAGGGGGCAAAAATACAAAAGCAGAATCTTTTGAATAACCACCAAAACTTGCCCTCTTCTCCTAATAGACTCTTTTGCTCCTGTAGTTAACAATAGCCAACAATGAGGACCAAATGTATTTATATGAAGGCTGCTTTTGAGGCTCTATTTTAAAATTGTTCTAAACCCTAAAGTGGATTCTAGACCTTCCGAAGCCAAAGTCAGTCATCGAAGGTTTCTATGTTTTGCCTTCCTAAGACCAGTCCCACCGAGTACAGTTAACTCTGAGTAAGCTCTCAGCAGTCAGAAATAGCAGGGTAGAGGTAAGAAGATTTTCCCACTTAGATGGGTTATATTTTTCCAATTCACAGGTCACAAAATCCTTGCTCATTTATGAGGTAATTGAATCCCTCCAGGGAGGCAGCAATCAAAACCAGGATATGGAGTCCTCATACCCATAACAACTATGCTGCGGCACCCAGCTATGTGACAGACCGGCTATGAAACCCAGTCCTGACCACATGCTAGCTGAGTGCGGTGAGCCACACTGAGCCTCAGTTTTCTCACGTGTAAGACGGAGAGGTAACGTTGACCTCTCAGCACCATGGTGGAGTATCAGATGCCCACTTTCACATTTATTTGTAAATCACCAAGTACACTGCTGGCATGGCAGGGGCTCACTAAATGGGCCCTTCTTCCCCTTCCCAATTCTATACAGCCTATTTCCCTCCATTGTCCACCATATAAAGTTCTTCTCAACCTTCAAGACTCATCTCAATCTTCCCTTCGCACTCTCTCCAGACGAAATCACCTGCTCCTATGACACACTGCTTTTGCATCTATTTGAGTCAATCTTGCCATATATTGCATGTAATTAGATGCTTGTGTCTGTTCATACTTTTGCTTGACCTAAAATGTCTTTTGAGGAGTAGCCTTTACTTATGTTTGTAAAACCTGTTTCCTCCTTCTCCCTCCACCCCACCTTGCTGCTATACTAGCCAGGGGCTAGTACTGAGGGTCCCTGTCAAATGTTTGACTTTCCAAGCATTTATTCTTCAAAATATTAAGACATGCCAGCAGCTTTGGCAACCTCTGCTTTGCAAAGCCACCCATTAAAAAAATATAAATAGGTGATGATTTGACAAGTCTCTCCTCAGCAAAGAATGACTGACAACAGTTGTCCAGAAAAGGCTTATTTAATATCACAGGATCAGAGGCCATCTGTCTTACATTTTCTCTCCAAAAGAATTCCATACACATCTCTGTATTTGAAAAATGGAATAATATACAGCCATAAAGTAACAACTCTTTCTAATGTATAAGTAGACTCTACTGAATTAAAAATCATTTAGTCTGGGGCGCCTGGGTGGCTCAGTCCTTAAGCGTCTGCCTTCGGCTCAGGTCATGATCCCAGTGTTCTGGGATCGAGCCCCGCATCAGGTTCCCTGCTCAGGAGGAAGCCTGCTTCTCCCTCTCCTACTCCTCCTGCTTGTGTTCCCTCTCTTGCTGTCTCTGTCAAATAAATAAATAAATAAAATCTTAAAAAAAAAATCCTTTAGTCTGTGTATCAACATATTTATATATCTCAAGTCATACCTCAAATGGTTCTTATAAGAACACTGTATCAGATTAATTTTGTAACATTTTAGCACCTCAAAGCCCTAAATTGTATCAGCAGTAATAATGAAAACACAAATTCTAAATGAAACCAGCTTTCTCAGCAACCTAGAAGGTCTTCTATTGTCCCTGGGCAAAATGCAGTCAAATCCTGCAATCCCTGGAAAACTTCTGATTAAAATCCTAGAATTCTAAGTCTTTATAATGACACAAAATATCTGGTATCACTTTTCCACATATAACAATCACTCTTAGAGACTAGAGATCTATTACATAAACACCTCTTACCATCACCAACTAAACAGAGAATGTGATTGCCCAATCAGATAAAGTATTTTGGGATTCACAAAGGGGGCAAGAAAATAGAGTTTTGCTTATTATGATTATTATAGTCCTAGTGTACCTGACAAACTTCGAACAGAAGGTCTTTCTTGTTCCCTCATACCCAGAGACCTCCCATAAAAACAAAACAAAGAAGTAAACCTTTTGATAAACTCTCCTGGCACAGTACTGTTCAGTATGTTGAGAAGGTGTCTTATTTCACCAATTTAATTGTTACATTATTAACCCATATCAAATTCCAAGAACAACATTCATGTAACCAATGACTCAAAACTTAATTTGAGATTTAAGGAAACAAAGAGTTTGTAAAATCCACATAAAGAATTCGTTCTATGCAAGATATAGAGTTGAATTACTTATGTTCCACTATTTTATTGCAATGATACTAAAATTACACTAATGATTGACATTCCATATAAACCAGGAGGGAAAGTAGATGTGGGAAGAGGGCAACAGAGCAGGATGACCCTGGGCTTGCCTTGTCCTAGAAATACAACTAGATAACTATGAAATCACACTCAATACCCCAGAAAGCGATCTGAAGACTGGCAGGACAACCTCCACCACTAAAGACAGACAAGAAGCCACATCAAAGAAAGTGGGAAGTGCAGAGATGCAGCTTGGGAGAAAAAGATCATGGACACTGTAAAGGGGAGGGAGCTCTGGTTGCAGACAAGAGTGAGACAGAATAAACACAGAGAGGAGCACATGGAGAAAAATGAACCTCTATGGCAACTGGCTTGGAAAGTGACAGGGTCCAAATTTTGTGAGTTCTTGCAACCAACCATCAGGGCTAAAAGCCTGGAGTTTTAAAGGTCAGCACGCTTGGCTCTGAGGGAGCTCAGAGGATATTGGGGCTGCTATTAGCAAGAAAGAATGGTAAACAGTCCACAGACATACAGGGTGGAAATGCCAATCTGAAGAGCACCTGGAGCATACAGTGGGGGAGGTTAGTTGTTCATCTCAGAGTCTGTTCCAGAGAGGAAGCATGGAGAGAGAGACCCCTCCAGAAACAAAGGAACCAGCAGGGACCATTTCCCTCCCCACCCTTCAGCACCGCACAGGGCCACCTGCAGCAACCAGCCAGCACCCACACTTACTATCGAACTGCTTACACCAAGCCCTGCCCCCACACTCTGATAGAACTACCTTTCCTGCCACACTTGCCTCAGTCTTGGCCCTAGCAGAACCCCTCTCTCAGAAGACTGGCTCAAACCCCCTGCCCACACTGCAACTCCCAACCCAGGAGTTTTGCAAGTCCTGCAAGTCCTCTGTTCTGGTGGAAGCAGAGACAGATCTCATTTCACAAGCAGATCAGAGCATAGCTAGTTAAAACTCACCACATTCAGACCAGGGACAAAACACCGCCCACAACAAAGAGAGCCTCTGCAAAAGACTGGCCTGAAGGAAAAAGCAGCCAGGACAAGAGCAGAGTGCATGTGGCACACACTGAAGTCAACCACAGAAGCACCAGGCCCTGGGGAAGAGAGGACACTAAACTGCAGGGCACCACAGGACCTCTTCTCCATAAGGCCTTTACTCTCAAGAACAGGAGAAGCAACTAACTTTCCTAACACAGAGAAATAGGCACAGAGACTTAGATAAAATAAGAGAAATGTCCCAAATGAAAGAACAGGACAAGGCCACAGCAAGACATCAAAGTGAAACAGATATAAATAACATGGCTGATGGAGAATTTAAAGCAATGATCCTAAGGATACTAACTGGACTTGAGAAAAGAGTAGAAGACACGAGTGAAACCCTTAACACAGAGATAAATAACAACATAGCAGAGATAAAGTGCTCAAAAAACGAAATGAGAAACACACTTGATGGAATGAACTGCAGGCTGGAAGAAGCAGAGGAACAAATTAATAACCTAGGAGACAGAGTAATGGAAAGAAATCAAGCTGAACAAAAGAGAAAAAGAATTATGCAAAATGAGAATAGATTTAAGGAACTCAGTGATTCCCCCAAACATAGTAACATTCATATTATAGGAGATCCCAGAAAAAGGACAGAGAAAAGGGGACAGAGAATCTATTTGAAGAAATAATAGCTGCAGTGTTCCTTAATCTAGGGAAGGAAACATATCCAGATCCAGGAGGCACAGAGAACCCCCAACAAAATCAACAAAAGCAGATCCACACCAAGACGTATCGTAATTAAATATGGCAAAATACAAGGATACAGAGAAAACACTAAAAGCAGCAAGACCAAAGATGATCCATTATGTACAAAGGAAACTCCAAAGGTTATCAGATTTTTCAGCAGAAAAGTTCCAAGCTAGACAGGACTGGGATGATATATTCAAAGTGCTGAATGGGAAAAGCTTGAAGCCAAGAATGCTCTATCCAGGAGGGTTATCATTCAGAAGGAGAGAGAGAAACAGTTTCCCAGACAAAATCTAAAGGAGTCCCTGCCCACTAAAGCAGCTCTGCAAGAAATATTAAAGGGGACTCTGAGTGGAAAGGGAGACCAACTGACAGTGTAAAGGTAGGAAACACAAAAGTAGTAAAAATTAATATTTCTGTATATCTAAAATGTGGGGAGTAAAGAATAAGTTCAAACTTAAACAACCATCAACTTAATATATACTGCTATATGCAGATGTTATATATAAACTTAATGAAAGCCACAAATAAAAAATCACTAATAAATATGCAAAGAATGAAAAGAAATCCAAGTATATCATTAAAACCAGCAAACAATGAAAAAGAAAACAATAAAGGATGAGGGAAAATCTTCAGCAATAATAAAATGGCAATACATACAGATCAATAATTACTTGAATGTAAATGAACTAAAAGCTCCAATCAAGAAGACACAGGGTGATGGAATGGATTAAAAAAAAAAAAATAAGACTCATCTCTATGCTGCCTACAAGAGACTCATTTCAGACCTAAAGACACCTGCAGAATGAAAGTCAGGGGATGGAGGGGGTCCTGGGTGTCTCAGTTGGTTAAGCATCTGCCTTTGGCTTAGGTCATGATCCTAGGGTCTTGGGATCAAGCCCTGTGTTTGGCTCCCTGTCTGCTTCTCTCTCTCCCTCCTGCTTGGGCTCTAAAAATAGAATCTTAAAAAAATAAAAAAAATAAAAAAAAGGAAGGGGATAGAGAATGATTTATCATGCAGATGGATGTCAAAAGAAAGCTGGAGTAGCAATACTTAAACCAAACAAAATAGACTTTAAAACAAAGACTGTAACAAGAGACAAAAAAGGACACTATATAATAAAGGGCAATCCAACCAGAAGATATAACAATTATAAATATTTATGCACCCAACATGGGAGCACTAAAATAATTAAAACAGTTAATAACATGAAAGAACTAATCACTAATAATACAGTAATAGGGAACTTTAACACATCAGCAGACAGATCAAGAAAACAGAAAATCAAGGAGAAATTGACTTTGAATGACACACTGGACCAGATGGATTTAACAGATATATTCAGAACATTCCATCCTAAAACAACAGAATACACATTTTTTTCAAGTGCTCATGGAACATTCTCCAGAATAGATCGCATATTAGGCCACAAAACAAGTCTCAACAAATTAAAAAAGATCCAAGTCATAGCATGCATCTTTTCTGACCACAACAGCTATGAAACTAGAAGTCATCCACAAGAAAAAATCCGGAAAGACCACAAAAGAAGAAGAAAAAAGGGGGGGGGGTTGAGTAACTTACTACTTAAACAATGAATAGGGCAACCAGAAAATAAAATTAAAAAGTACAAGGAAACTAATGAAAACAATGGCCCAAAACCTTTGGGATGCAGCCATCTATTGAAGGAGGTCAGATGGTGGCAGTAGTAGGGGGACCCTGAGCTTGCGTCATCCCTTGAGCACAGCTAGATGAGCATCGAGTCATTTTGAACTACTAGGAAAATGATCAGAGGATTAAAAAAACAATTGGCACAACTGGAAGGAGAGACTGTGGCCAATATAAGGTCCAGAGACATGAACTGGGGGAGAGAAAAGCCACAGTGCTGTGAAGGGGAGGGAGCCCCTTCTATGGAAAGAAGTCAGGGAGAGAGGGAGGGAGCAGTGCATAGGGCTCAGGCAAGAAGCCTTTGGTGGGGATCCCCTGGGTCACACCGGGAGAGAAAGTACCCTTTCCTGGGCCACATTTGGAAGAGGATATTTGGCCTCTCTAAAGACAACAGGCCCGCTGGGCACCCCTGAGCAGCCACTCAACAATAGGAGACAGAGACGCGTGCAGAGGGCAGATGACCTGGTTGCAGCTTTCTGCTGTGCTTCCTTATAGACTTCAGGCACTCGAGCAGGCAGGCAACTGCTTTCTGGGACAGAAGGGCACAGGCAGAGCGCTGCAAGGCTCTCCTCCAGGGGAGAGGAATGGATCCACACCTAGCTGAGTCCTTTAAGATCTGGAGTTTTGAGGAGCACGTAGGTGGCTCAGTTGGTGAAGTGTCCAACTTCGGAATTCTGCTCAGGTCATGATCTTGGGAGTTTTGAGATCGAGCCCAGCATCAGGCTCCATGCTGGGCCTGGAACTTTGAATTCCATCTGCTGGCTAGAGGTAAAACAGTACTGTGGCTGTGGTGCCAGGCAAGCCGAGGGGTGGGCACAGACGGGTTAAAGGCAGGGATCTGAGAAAGCCCGGAACACAGGAGGGGAGACTGCTTTTCTGTGAAGGCCTCCTGAACAGCAGTGGCCAGGAGTTCCCCTTTCCAGGGACGAGAGAGCAGAAAGACATCATCTCTCACCCCCATCCACCAGCATGGTCAGACTTCAGAGACAAACACAGTGCCTTCAGGCTGGAGTCACTTACACCAAACCCTGCCTGATCTGTCCCCTCCCCCCACCCTGCACCCGCTGGCAGGGGCATCTTTACAAGGACAAGTCTGATTATGAGCCAGTGAAGCAGGCATTTCCCCCCAGCAGTGCCCCCCCTGCCCCACACGTACTAAGTTTACAGATCATAGAGTGCTCCAAAACATCGGCTTCAGTTCTGGTGGAAAGAGGGAAAAGCTTTCCTCTTCCTTTTTTAAAGTTTTATTTTAAATTTTTAATTTTTTGTATTTCTTTTTCTTTGGAATCAGATGTACAGTTGTTCGTTCATTTATCGGTTTGTTTCCCTTTCTTGTTTTTTGGATCAGGCTTTTTTTCCTTCTTTTTCTTTGGAATCAGGCTTATATTTTTTTTGTTTGCTTTTTTTGTTCCTTTTTCTTGGATCAGGCTCTCCACCCCTGTCTTTTCTTTCTTTTAAAGATTTTGAGAGAGTTCATGCACATGAGTAGGGGGAGGGGCAGAGGGAGAAGCAGACACACATCCCCACCCCTGAGCAGGGAGCAGGACACGGGGCTTGATCCCAGGACCCTAAGATCATGACCTGAGCCGAAGACAGATGTTTAACCAACTGAGCACACCAGATATCCCACCACTCCCCCCTTTTTAAAATTAGGCTTGACTTAAATCAAAGCACACCTAATTAAAGATCCACACATTTCCCACTGCAAGCAAGGAGGAACTCTGTATACAGCATTGATGTGTGGGAAAGAGCAACCAAAACACAAGAGCAGAGTGCACACAGCATATACCAGAAACACTTCCTGAAGTGCCAGGCCCTGGACAGCATATGACCCCTTAATATAGTATTACTCTCAGAACAGGAAACAAAGACAAGACAGAGGAATTCTCCAGAAAAGGAAGATCAAGAAGAAATCACAACCAGGGATTTTTCTCGAAATAGATGTAAGCAGTATATCTGAACAAGATTAGAACAATAGTCATAAGAATACTAGCTGGGCTTGAAAGAAGCATAGAAGACATCAAAGAAATACTGTTTGCAGAGATAAAAGACCTAAAAACTAGTTGGGTTGAAAAAAAAAATGGTATATAACTGAGATGCAAAACCGACTGATGTTATCACAATGAGGATGGAAGAAGCAGAGGACTGAATAGGTGACAAAGAAGTTAAAATTACAGAAAATGAAGCTGAAAAGAACAGGTAAAGAAAACTATTCGATCATAAATACAGACTTCGGGAACTCAGGAATCCCGAAAAGCACAATAATATCCATATCATAGGAGTCCCAGAAGAAGAGGAGCAAGAGGAAAAGGGGGTGAGAAAGTACATTGGAGCAAATTATAGCTGAGAACTTCCCATATCTGGGAAGGAAACAGGCGTTTAAGTCCAAGAGGCACAGAGAACTCCCCGCAAAAATCAACAAAATCAGTCAACATGAAGACATATCATACTCAAACTTGAAAAATACAAAGATAAAGAGAATTCTGAAAGCAGCTAGGGACAAAAGCTCCTTAACCTACAAGGGTAGACTGATAAGGTAAGCAACAAACATGTCCACAGAAACTTGGCAGGCCAGAAAGAACTGGTACCATATATTCAATACACAAAATAGGAAAAATATGCACCCAAGAATACTTTATCCAGCAAGCATAAATTCTATCATTTAGAATAGGAGAGATAAATAGTTTCCAAGACAAACAAAAACTAAAGGAGTTTGTAAACACTAACACAGCTCTGCAAGAAATATTAAAAGGGACCCTTTGAACTGGAAAGAAACCAAAAGTAACAAAGACTAGAAAGGAACAGAGACAACCTACAGGAACAACAACTTTACAGGTAATACAATGGCACTAAATTCAAATCTATTAATAATTACTCTGAATGTAAATGGCCTGACTCAATGGTCCAATCAAAAGACACAGGGTATCAGAATGGATAAAGAAACAAGATCCATCAATATGCTGCTTATAAGAGACTCATTTTAGACCCAAAGATACCTCTGGATTGAAAGGGTGTGAGCCATCTATCGTGCTAATGGACATCAAAAGAAAGCTGGTGTAGCCATCCTTATGTCAGAAAAACTAAGTTTAAACCAAAGACTATAATAGATGAAGAAGGGCACGCTATCATAATAAAGGGGTCTATCCAACAAGAAAATCTAACCATTATAAATATTTATGCCCCCAACTTGGGAGCAGCCAAATATATAAATCAATAATAATAGTAGGGGACTTTAACACCCCACTTACAGCAAGGGACAGGTCATCCAATCAGAAAATCAACAGGGAAATAATGGCTTTGAATTACACACTGGACCAGATGAACTTAACAGATTCAGAAGATTTCTTCCTTAAGAGGCAGAATACACACATTTTTCTCTAGTGCACATGGAACATTCTCCAGAGTAGATCACCTACTGGGGTCACAAATCAGGCCTCGACCAGTACAAAAAGACTGAGAGCATATAGTACATATCTTCTGACCACAATGTAATGAAACTTGAAGTCAACCACAAGAAAAAATTTGGAAAAAACACAAATATATGGAGGTTAAAGAACATGCTACTAAAGAATGAATGGGTTAACCAGGAAATTAAAGACATTTTAAAAATACATGGAAGCAAAAGAAAATGAAAACACAACAGTCCAAAACCTTTGGGACACAGCAAAGGCAGTCCTATAGCAATACAGGCCTTCCTCAAGAAGCAAAAAGTCTCCATTACACAACCTAGCCTTACACCTAAAGGAGCTGGAAAAAGAATAGCAAATAAAGCCTAAAACCAGAAGGGAAATAAGATTAGAGCAGAAATAAGCGAAGTAGAAATAAAAAAAAAGAACAGATCAAAAAAATTAGTAGTTGGTTCTTTGGAAGAATTAACAACATTGATAAACCCCTATCCAGACTTAACAAAAAGAAAAATGACACAAATAAAATCATGAGTGAAAGAGGAGATATCACAACCAACACCACAGAAATACAATTATAAGAATATTATGAGCAATTATATGCCAATAAATTGGGCAATCTGGAAGAAAGGATTTCCTAGAAACATATAAACTACCAGAAGTGAAACAGGAAGAAATACAAAACTCGAGTAGACCCACAACCAACAAATTGAAGCAGTAATTAAAATCTCCCAACAAACAAAAGTTGAGGGTCAGATGGCTTTCCAAGGGAATTCTACCAAACATTTAAAGAATCAATGCCCAATCTTCTGAAGCTAAGCTGTTCCAAAAAACAGAAATGGAAGGAAAACTTCCTAACTCATTCTATGATGCCAGCATTGCCTTGATTCCAAAACTAAAGACTCCACTAAAAAGGAGAATTAAAGACCAATATCCCTGAGGAACCTGAATGCAAAAATTTCAAGAAGATACTAGCTAATCGAATCCAACAGTACATTAAAATGTTTATTCATCATGATCAAGTGGGATTTATTCCTGGGTTGCAGGGGTAGTTCAACATCCAGAAGTCAATGTGATATACCACATTAATAAAAGGATAAGAAGGATACAATCCTCAACAGATGCAGAAGAAGCATTTGACAAAACAGCATCCTTTCTTGATAAGAACCCTCCACAACGTAGGGATAGAGGGAACATACTTCAACATCAAACGCAATATGCAAAGGACCCACAGCTAATAACATCCTCAATAGGGAAAAACAGACTTTCCTCTAAGGTCAGGAACACAACAGGGATGCTGTTGTTCAACACAGTACTAGAAGTCCTAGCCTCAGCAATCAGACAACAAAAAAAGAAATAGATGTCAAACTTTCACTCTTTGTAGATGACAGGATACTCTTTGTAGAAAACCTGAAAGACTCCATCAAAAAATTGCTAGAACTGACATAAGAATTCAGCAGTCTCAAGATATAAAATAAACATACAGAAGTCTGTTGCATTTCTATACACCAATAATGAAGCAGCAGAAAGAGTGATCAAGGAATTGATCCTATTTGCAACTGCACCAAAAACCATAAAATACCTAGGAATAAACCTAACCAAAGAGGTTAAGAGATCTGTAAGCTGAAAACACGAAAGAAACTGACGACGACAAAAGAAATGGAAAAATATTCCATGCTCATTGATTGGAGAATATTGTTAAAATGTCTATACTATGTAAAGCAAAATACACATTCAATGTAATCCCTATCAAAATAACACCAGCATTTTTCACCGAGCTAGAACAAATATTTTTAAAATTGGTATGGAACCAGAAAAGACCCCAAGTAGCTGAAAGAGAGAAGTAAAGCTGGAGGCATCACAACTCCAGATTTCACACTGTATTACAAAGCTGTAGTCATCAAGACAGTATGGTACTGGCACAAAAAACAGACACATAAATCAATGGAACAGAACAGAGAACCCAAAAATGGAACCAGAACTGTATGGTCAACTAATCTTTGACAAAGTAAGAAACAATATCCAATGGGAACAAAACAAGTCTCCTCAACAAATGGTGTTGGGAAAACTGAACAGCCACATGAAGAATGAAACTGGACCACTTCTTAAACCATACACAAAAACAAATTCAAAATGGATGAAACACCTAAATGTAAGATAGGAAAGCATCCAAAATCCTAGAGGGAAACACAACAGCAACCTCTTTGACCTCAGCCACAGCAACTTCTTACTAGACACATCTCCAGAAGCAAGGGAAACAAAAGCAAAAATGAACTACTACGACCTCATCAAGATGAAAAGCTTCTGCACAGCAAGTGAAACAATCAACAAAAAAGGCAACTGACAGAATGGGAGAAGATATTTACAAATGACGTATTGGATAAAGGGTTATTATCCAAAATCTGTAAGGAATTTATACAACTCCACACCCCAAAAAACCAAATAATCCAGTTAAAAAAATGGGCAGAGGACATGAATAGATACTTCTAAAGAAGACATCCAGAAGGCTAACAGACACATGAAAAGATGCTCAACATTACTCATCATCAGGGAAATACAAAGCAAAATCACAATGAGATACCACCTCAAACCTGTCAATGGCTAATATTAACAGCTCAGAAAACCACAGATGTTTGCGAGGACCTGCAGAAAGGGGAAACTTTTGCACTGTTGGTGGGAATGCAAACTGGTGCAGTCACTCTGGAAAACAGTACGGAGGTTCCTCAAAAAAGTTAAAAGTAGAACTACCCTACAACCTAGCAATTGCACTTCTAGGTGTTTATCCAAAGGATACAAAAATAGTGATTCAAAGGAGCACATGCACCTCGATGTTTATAGCAGTACTATCAACAATAGCCAAATTATGGGAAAGAGCCCAAATGTCCATGTCCATTGGCTGATGGATAAAGATGATGTGGGGGTGTGTATATGTATGTATTTATATAGTATGTGTATATATACATACATACAATGGAGGTATACACACACACACACACACACACACACACACACACTGGAATATTACTCGGGATTCAAAAAAGAATCAAATCTTGCCATTTGCAACAACGTGGATGGAACTAGAGTGTATTAAGCTAAGCGAAATAAGTCAGAGAAAGACATACCATGTGATTTCACTCATATGTGAAATTTAAGGAACGAAACAAATGAACATAGGGAAAGGGAAGGAAAAGAAAGATCCTCTCCCTCTGCCTCTCTCCCCAGCTGTGTTCTTTCCCCCTCTCACACTCTCTTTCAGAAAATATTAAACAAAAAACAAAAAAACAGAGGAAGGCAAACTATAAAAGACTCTTAACTAGAGAACTGAGGGTTGCTGGAGGGGAGGTGGGGGGGGGATGGGTTAAATGGGTGATGGGCATTAAGGAGGGCATTTGTTGGGATGCACAAGGGGATGTAAGTGATGAATCACTAAATTCTACTCCTGAAACCAATACTACACTATATGTTAACTTGCAATTTAATAAAATAAAATTAAAAAAAAAAAACCCTTTGGGATGCAGCAAAAGCAGTTCTAAAAGGGAAGCTTACAGCAATACAGGCCTATGTCAAGAAGAAAAATCTCAAACCACCTAACTTTACACCTAAAAGAGCTAGAAAAAGAACAATCAAAACTTAAAACCAGCAGAAGGAAGGAAATAATAAATTTTGGAGCAGAAATAAATGAAAAACAAAAACAAAAAAACCCAATAGAGATCAATGAAACAAGGAGCCGGTTCTTGGTGGGGGAAGGGGGGAGAGAATCAATAAAATTGATAAACCTCTAGCCAGACTTATCAAGAAAAAGAGAAAGTACCCAAATAAAATCACAAATGAGAGAAATAACTCCAAGTACAATTGTAATATTATGAAAAATTATAGGCTAATAAATTAAACAATCTAAAAGAAATGGATAAATCCCTAGAAACATAACTTACCAAAACTGAAACAAGAAGAAATATTTGAACAGACCAATTATGAGAAACTGAATCAGTAATCAAACTCCCAACAAACAAAAGTCCAGGACCCACCAGCTTCACAGGCAAATTCCACTAAGCATTGAAAGAATGGTTAATACCTATTCTTCTCCAACTATTCAAAAAAAAAAAAAAAAAAAAGAGGAGGAGGAGGAGGAGGAGGAGGAGGAAGGGAAACTGCCAAATTCATTCTATGAGGCATTACCATGATACCAAAACCAGATAAAGACACCACGAAAAAGAGAACTAAAGTCTCGTATGTCTAATGAACGTAGATCAGAAATCCTCAACAAAATACTAGCAAACGGAGTCCAACAATACATTAAAAAAATATTCACCATGATCAAGTGGGATTTATTCTTGAATTGTAAGGACGGTTCGATATTCACAAATCAATGTAATGCATCAAGAAGAGAAAGGATAGAAACTGTATGATCATTTCAATAGACACAGGGAAAGCATTTGACAAAGTACAACATCCATTCACGATAAAAAGCCCTCAGCAAAATAGGGTTAGAGGGAACATACCACAATATAATAAAGGCCATCTATGAAAAACCGAGAGCTATCATCTTCAATGGTGAAAACTGAGAGACTTTCCCTAAGGTCAGGAACAAGACAAGGATATCCATTCTCGCCACCTTTTTTTTAGTTTACTTTTGGTTTTGTTAACATTTTTCTTATCTTCACACCCAGTGTGAGGCTCAAACTTACAATCCTGAGATCAAGAATCACATGCTCTAATGACTGAGCCAGCCAGGTGCCCCTCTCTCTCTCACAACTTTTATTCAACATAGTACCGGAAGTCCTAGCCACAGTAATTAGACAAGAAATAAAAGGCATCCAAGATCAAAGACGAAGCCAAACTTTCAAACTATTTGCAGATGACTAGATACTATGTATAGAAAACCCAGAGGACTCCACCAAAAAACTACTTGAACTGATAAGCAAATTCAGTAAAGTCACAGAGTACAAAATCAACCTACAGAAATCGGTTGCACTTCTCCACAGCAACAATGAAGCAGCAGGAAGAAATTAAGAAAACGATCCCATTTATAGTTGTACATAAAATATCTAGGAATAAACCTAAATAGATGAAAAACCTGTACTCTGAAAACTATAAAACACTGATAAATTGAACATGATACAAAGAAATGGAAAGACATTCCATGCTCATGGACTGGAAGATAGAGAAGCAGCACAAGGGCCCATCAATTGATGAAGATGTGGCATGCGCGTGCGCGCACACACATACACGCACACAAATTATTCAACCATAAAAAAGAATGAAATCTTGCCATCTGAAATGATATGGATGGAGCTAAAGATCATGCTAAGTGAAATAAGTGAAATAATACCATCTAATTTCAGTCGTGTAATTTAAGAAAGCATATGAGCAACAAGGGCAAAACAACAACAACAACAACAACAAAGACGCAGACTTAACTATAGAGAATTGATGGTTACAAGAAGGGAGGTGGCGGGGGGGGGGTGAGTATGAAATGGGGGATGAGATGGGTTAAATAGATGTGATGGGGATTAAGGAATGCATCTGTTGTGATGAGCACCAGGTGATTAAAATTAAACTTGAAAAAAGAGGGAAAGTGATGGGTAGTAAGGAGGGCACGTATTGCATGGTGCACTGGGTGTTATATGCAAGTAATGAATCATGGAACTTTACATCAAAAACTTGGGATGTACTGTATGGTGACAAACATAATAAAAAATTATTATAAAAAAAAAGAGGGAAAGTGATAGTTTTAACCTGAAAATACATGTGAGTGACAGTCTCTTCAGTTCCCAGTATATTAACACTTTCCATTCTCTCTACAATTTTTGAATTATTTCTAGTGGTCTTATTTTTAACTTGATATTCTATATTTCAGTTTTTCCTTTTAAATTCTTTGGAAAATTTAAAACTTTTCTTTCATCAATCACGGAATAAAATCAAACAAGAAGTAGGACCATAAGTGAAACAATTATAGAAAGAACTCATGAAAAACTAGAAGACTGAGACTCACAAAACTTGTGGGGTTTTCACATTTGTGTCTCAGAAATACGCAGGATGGGCTACTGAGATTGAGAGCAAACTAGACAAAACCCACTGCCATGTACAGGAATAAAAAGTACTCTCAAGGGTATTAGTGTAGTTTTCTTACAAACTGTTCTAGCTAGTATTTCAACTACGGTACTTTTATAATTCGTTGAATTATAGTGATTTATAATGTTACTGCTACGAACACCACAAGCTACAATTTGAGTCTTTACTGAATGCTGGTGATTAGCACTTTTTGTATTTTACTATTCACAATACAATGAAGTAAACTCCTTACAATCTCCATACTATAAATGAGAAAACCGAAGCCAAGCAAACAATCTACTAAACACCACAGAACTACTTAAGCAGATCAACCAGGACTTTGACCCCGAAGTCCATCTGAATGTCTCACAGCCCAATTACTCGTTCTTATAACTAGGTCCAAATGCATACTTACTTTCCATATTGGATACTGGCCAAGAGCAACTTTTCCCAATGTTGAGTTAGTCCCCCACTTTAATATTTAAAATCTTAACGGACTACAGAAAATGTACAGCTGGGGTTTTACCCCAAGTATCAGCCATGATTCCATCTCTAATATTTGAAGCACTGCTCATCAACAATTATGTACATGTTTA
Organism: Ursus maritimus; assembly: GCF_017311325.1. Taxonomy (NCBI): domain Eukaryota; kingdom Metazoa; phylum Chordata; class Mammalia; order Carnivora; family Ursidae; genus Ursus; species Ursus maritimus. The sequence continues at coordinate 27,736,450 of NW_024425563.1, read as the reverse complement.
TTTTGTCCTTCAACTCCACGAAAAAGGTTAATCATAGAAAATTCAATCGATTTAGGGGGAAGTTGTTTGCTTTTATGTATTTTTAAGACGCAATGTTAAAAACAGAATTTTAAAATACTCAGGTACTCATCACCCAACCTCAATGATTCTTAACATCTTGGACATTCAGTTCCTAGATCTGTGTAACAAAATACCACAGGCTGAATGCCTTGAAACAAGATTTCTTCTTTCCTCATAGTTCTGGAAACTAGAAATAGAAAATTGAAATGTTGGCAGAACTGGTCCCTACTGCAAGCTCAAAGAGAAGCTGGTCCACGCTTTTCTACCACATTCTGGTGGTTCCCAGCAATCCTTAGTCCCTTGGCTTACAGACGTGTCACTCCCACGTCTGCCCCGTCTTCATCTTCTCAGGGTGTTCTCTCCCCTGTAGCCCTTTTTTATTCTGACAGCAGTAGCCACAGAAATTAAGAGCACATTCTACTCCAGTATGCCCTCACCTTAACTACATCTGCAACAATCCTATTTCCAAATAAAGTCACATTCCAAGGATCCAAAGAATGTGAATGTGGGGGAACACTATGCAACCCAGTATATTTTTAAAGAAAATAAATTAGAAGAAGCCCTTTATATATCATCCCCAAACCAATAATCCACAGTTCGAGATAAACTCCATTCTGAATGTGCTATTTAGTAACCTCTATGTGCATGCATTTATAGAAAGTCACACTACATATTATAAAACTATATAAATAGAACTATACTATACAAAACATTTTGGAACTTTTTGATCACGGAGATGTACCAATTTTATAGTTGACTACTGTATAAACAGGTCATGCTTTACATTCATTCACTCATCTATTGATCGATATTTGAGCGGTTTTCACTTCTTTAACGTTGCAAACCATGTCACAATGGACCTTCCTGTATGGGTTTCCTTGTGCTTGATTTTCTCTAGAGTATACCCTGGAAGTTCAATTTCCAGGTCAAAGGGATAGGCACTAGGCTTCTAGAAATTGAACAATGTTTACAAAGATTTACAACTCAAGCCAGAAGCATGTAAGTACTCATTCCTCTATACCCTTAAAATTTCAATTTTCCAAATTTGCCAAACTGAAAGACAAATGGTAGCTCATTTTAATCTGAATATCCTTGATTACTAGGGATGTTAATCATCTCTTGATTTCATAGTGGTTTGAATTACTCCAAGATATATTTGACATCCATGTCAAATCCCCAGAACTTGTGAATGGTACTTTTGTTGAAACAAAGTCTTTGCAGATAAAATTCAGGATCTTAAAATGAAGAAATCCTCTTCAATTACCAGGTGGGTCCAAATCCAATGACCAGAGTCCTTATGAGACACAGAGATGATTTGGCAGACAGAAAGGAAGGTGGCGAGATTAAGATGAAGGCAGACTCTGGAGTGACAGGATCAGAAGACTAAGGAAGACAATGCCAAAAGACAGCAAAAGTAGGAAGGAGCTTTGAAGAAGTCTCCCCTAGACCTTTCTGAGAGAATTGACCCTTGCTTACATCTCGATTTCAGATGTTTAACCTCCCAAACGAGGAGAATAAATTTAAGCCAGTTTGTGGCAACTATTGCAGCAGCTGCAGGACACTATTACAGTTTATTAACCACTTCGATTTCCTATTCTTTGAACTGTTATTCACATCCTTTACTCATTCTGTTCAGGGACTGTTTGCCTTTTCATACAGATGTACAGGAGTTACATATATCTTAAGTATTTAGCCTATGTTGATTACAGGCCTGTTGATCGTAATACCATCTGTTTAATCCCTCCCTTGTTTTGTCCTGTGAAATATTTCAGCTTTTACAATTTCATTTAGTTTGTGCCTTCTGTGCCTTAAAGATCCTGTCACCCTTTTTCTTTCCCATTTTCCTCAAAGTTCCTGCTTTTCGCATTTCCGTATTTAATGTGTAGAATGTATTCATGCAGAGTATGAGGGCAGAATCCAGTACTATCTTTACCTTCCTATGGGTAGCCAATTATCCTAGTAATGTTCATTCATCAGCCCATCATTTCATTAAGAGTTTGTAATGCCACTTGTGAAACCTATCAAGTTTATACCTATGCACAGGTTTACTTATGACCTGTTATGGCAGTATTAATAGTGACGGGAGGTAAATAAGCCATCTCAGTTACAATCACTTGTTCCTGATAGGGCAAATCTCCCCCATGCCCTTTCTCCTCTGCATAATCTTGGCTACTCTTGATCCTTTGGCTTTTCCATGTAAGTTTCAGCATCGGCTTATCAAGTTACGTAAGACAAAGCAAAATCCTGCTGGAGATTGTAATTGCAATGACTTCCTCACTACATTGAGATTAAATGACAAGTTAGAACATCAAAATCTTCCCATGCAGAAACAGGTTCTATATGTTCATAATATTTCATAGTATTTTTCCCCTGGGGACTTGCAGTCAGATTTATATCTAACAGGTACTTTATGTTTTAATGCTTTTGAGAATTATTTTTTCTTACTGCCATCTTCTAGGTTATTTAATAAAAGTGCTACAGGTTTTTGTAAGCCTGTCTAGCTTTCACCCAGCAACCTTGAAGTCATTAGTTTTCACAGTTTCTCGTTAGCCCATCCTGAAATGGTAGAAAAGATAGCACCCACAACTATGGAGACTTTACCTTTACAAGGTTAAGGACTCTTCCGTATTTGCAGTGACTAGGAGTACATTATAGTAAGGGAGGAGAGTAAGGGAGGGTAGCCTTCCTTGTTTTATTCCTGATTTTCTTTTGAAAACTTCAAGTCTTCATCATTAGCTAGGATACTTTCTGTAAATTTCTGATATTCAAGAACCTTCTTTTTAGTGCCCATTTTTTTATCTTGGATATTTTTATCTTGAACACATGTTGAATTGTATTAATGCCATTTGTTATTTAATATAATCATGATCTTTCTCTTATCTCATTAACAGTTTTTTTTAAACTCATTCACCCACTCACAACATACTTCATGATATACAGCACTGAAACTTACTAATATTTTATTAAGGACTTTTGTATCCATGTAAAAAAGACTGATGTTTAGTTTACTATTCTTATATTTTCCAAACTTGGTTTGTACAAAGATATACTAGCCTTATCAAAAAACATTCCTTCTAACTTCCAGAACAGTTCTTAACAATTAGAAATTTTTTTTCCTTGAAGGTTTGGTAAAACTATTTGAGCCCAGTGTCTTGGTATTATAGACATCCCTTTCTATCTTAATAACCAATCACTCAGGTCTTCTAGTTCTTCTTCAAATTTTCAAACAAAAATATCACTTCATAGAAGTTTCCAAATTTACTGGCATAGCACTGTTCAAAGTATTTAAAACCCATTTTAGGGGCGCCTGGGTGGCACAGCGGTTAAGCGTCTGCCTTCGGCTCAGGGCGTGATCCCGGCGTTATGGGATCGAGCCCCACATCAGGCTCCTCCGCTATGAGCCTGCTTCTTCCTCTCCCACTCCCCCTGCTTGTGTTCCCTCTCTCGCTGGCTGTCTCTATCTCTGTCAAATAAATAAATAAAATCTTAAAAAAAAAAACCATTTTAACTATAATTGTGCTATGTGTGCTTATTCTAATTGTGCTGATTCATGTTTTTATTAATCTTGGTCGCATTTGTCTCACGAGTCTACTATAACTGGACTTTAGTGTTAGCTTTACCATTTTTATTTTTATTATGTTTACTATTTTCAAGTTTATTCTTTGTGGCTATTATCTACAGAATTAAATACCCAGACTCAGCAATACAGCAGTTACCTGAGGCAACATATTTAACAAAGACTATAGCAGAGACAGAAAAGTAAAAGTTAAAGGTTTAAAGAAGAAAAAAAAAAAAAAAAGCCTTGGTTTTAGTGTTCCCAAGTTGCTATTCAGTCCATGGCAGATGTTCTGACTCTGACCTGCGAACGTAAACACTCCCATTAAAAGGCTGATGTTAGCACTATTAATTTACTAAGTGGGTGGTGAAAGAACCCGTTTTCACTTTGAGAATGCCATTTAAAACACTGCTTCCTTCTTAGCAATGATGAATGCCCACTAGCAGGTTTCAAGATTCTTGAGCTCTTCCATCATATATAAAAACTTTTTAACTTGCATATACCCTTTACCCCACCCCCCCTCCGAACTAAATAGCATGGGTGTTCTCTCTAGTAACAGGAAATTACCCTTTAGTAAGCAAACATTATTGGACTGTCCACTGTTACTAGTTAGAATTAGGCCTTATAATCCTGCCTCCTGGAGAACGTTTCTCTCCACCAGCCAAACTGGTGGGGTATGGAACCGGAGCCTATGGACAAACAGCATGAATCCAAATTTGGCTCATCTATAAGCTGCACAGGATTTCTTTGCCTTGCAATTAAGGATCAACAGATGTTCTTCTGCCCATTCCTAAAGGACATGAAAAGATTCTCTTCCACACACTTATGCCTAGGAAAACACCAGCCTTATTCTAGGCCTTTGTACCAGGGCCACCTGTGTCACTGACTTGCAGTTCAAACTGAGTGCATGCTCCTTTGAGGAAGGTCTACAGTGTTAACAGCCCTGCCTCTACATAAAGAGGTGTTTTCCCATGGACAAAGCCAGCTACCCTCACCTGCCATGGTCAAAAATTCTCCACAGTGTAAGGCTTAACACTTTTACACAATCTGTGATGAAAAGAAAGCAAGCTCTACAACTATAAAACCAAACAGTACACAACTCCAAGTAAAAATCATAACTGTCTACTCTTAGCCATGTATCATCAAAGCTTCAAGTCAACCCTGTGACACTAAGAGAAGCATTAAGAATAACATGATCGTGATTTTACTAAACGCTACATCTTTCTTACACATTTCAACATGAAAAAGTATACTCTTTCAGAAGTTTACAATAAACTCATTTGGAGCAAATGTGAAGTACTAGGAGTCTATTTATAGCCACTCCATGCTGAAGAAAATGTCCAGTTTCTACGTGGAATGTGAACATACTTTTCATTCTACTAAGAAAACTTAAATTTTGACAATCTCACACACATGTGTTCTGATTTTTCAATAAACAAAATTTGTCACTTAAGGGAAATTTATAATGAACTAAATGGCGAAAGAAAGATTATTTTATAGTGCAAGTAATCTTTCCTAATATTAACTGTTCTGTACACTTAATATTTTTGAATTCAGGATATGACAGATTCCCAGTTTATTTTCATGTCTGACATTATCTATCACTTTTTATCACTTCTCATTAATTTTCCAAATAGCTTGTCAAGAACCCAATTAAGAAGCTTTCTCCTCTTATCAGTTTGGTCCCACCAAACAAGCCAAAGAGAACGGATATTTAGTAGCAATGCCTAAATAGTCTGGCAACTTCAAAAATGTGTAAATTGAAGATACAAAAACACTTTTATCATTTTTTTTCTTTTAGAAAGCACACACACAAGGAAGGGAGGGGTCAGAAGTGGAGAGACTCTTAAGCAGGCTCCACGCCCAGCACAGAGCCTGATGTGGGTCTCGATCTCATGACCCCGAGATCATGACCTGAGCCAAAATCCAGAGTCAGATGCTTTACCTACAGAGCCACCATCTCAAAGGTACAAAGACATTTTTAAAAAGCAGACCATAAATAGTTCTTGTGGATAAGTTTTAATTTCTAAATGAAAACATTAAATGGGTAAGACCATGTACAAGTTTCCTACACAAATTATAAATATGACAAAAAAGTGGCAGAAACTTTTTTCTCCCAATGAGACTACAAACTGGCTTACAGATAATACTTAGATTTCCCATATGGAAGTTACCTTATAAATGAAAAAGTAATTAATTTTCATACCCTAAAGTTAATGGTAATAATGAATAGCTTTAAAATAATGAATAAACAACACTCTACTGTAGAAAATCTTATACAACATTTAGCAACTGAAAATCTTATCTTTTAGCTCAAGGGCCTTAAATTTAAGAATGCACCCTGGGAAGAATCATTTTACTCATGTAGTAAAATTACTGGGCAGAAAATAATGAACTACAATGTATTTGTAGTATATTACACATTTTTTTAAAATTATTTATTTATTTATTTATTTATTTATTGGACAGAGAGACAGCCAGTGAGAGAGGGAACACCAGCAGGGGGAGTGGGAGAAGGAGAAGCTCCCATGCGGGACTTGATCCCAGGACCCTGGGATCACGACCTGAGCCCAAGGCAGACGCTTAATGACTGAGCCACCCAGGCACCCCTATATTCCACATTTTTTAATACACATTTAAGGTTTACTAAGGTAGAAACTTTGTGTAGTTTATGTGATGGTCACTATGCAATTTGATCATTACATCTTAATCTGACAACACCAGCAACTTCATATTCCATGTTCTCCATTATATTCCTACATACCTATAAATCTGACATGGAAAAGTCATGAGAGGCTAAGGGGGGGGGGGAGGAGGAGAGAAGTGGAAGGAGGATGGAGAGAGGAGGGAGGGTTAGAAGTTGTAAGCAGGGAGCGCAGTCCTACAGGACAGGTAGTGTTCTCTGGGTAGAGGAGGGTGGCAAGAGCCAACAGGGCATATGATAATGAAAAGCAAGATGCAGGTTATGTCCAGCAACTCCCATTTCTCTCCCCATCACTGACTAGTCAAGTATGTAAGAGGCAATTTAGTGAAATGAGGTGCTATGATTTGAAGGCTTGTGTCCCACTAAATTCCTAAGTTGAAATCCTAGCACTCAATGTGATGGTATTAGGAGGTGGGGCCTTTGGAAGACACTTAACTCCTGAGTGTAGAGCCCTCAGGAATGAGATTAGTGCTCTTATAAAAGACTCCACGAAGCTCCCTAGACCCTTCCACCCTGAAGACACAGCAAAAAAGCACCATCTATGAACCAGAAAGACCAGGAACTAGTTCCCTGCCAGCCACCCCCCACTGAATCTTCCAGAACTATGATCTTGGACTTCCCAGTCCCCAGAACTTTGAGAAATAAATTTCTGTTGTTTTAAGTCACCCAGTGTATGGTCTTTTGTTCTACCAGCCTGAACAGACTAAGACAAAGATATAAACGGTCAATGAGCTCATCAAACAGACCCATGTATCACGCAAGCATTACAATAGGACACTGAAGAGAATGCGAACAGGCTGTGGAGCAGAGCTTGGAACAAGGGCCACTGACTACCACTCAGAGACAAGGTGGGGAGCCACGGACCCCAGACCGTCTGCTTGTTATCTTGATAGCGCAGTGAACACAAGCAATTCAACCCCCCCCCCCCCCGACTTTTTAAGATTTTATTTGACAGAGACACAGCCAGCAAGAGAGGAAACACAAGCAGGGGGAGTGGGAGAGGAAGAAGCAGGCTCCCAGCAGAGAAGGGAGCCCAATGCAGGGCTTGATCCCAGGACCCTGAGATCATGCCCTGGGCCGAAGGCAGACGCTTAATGACTGAGCCACCCAGACGCCCCCAATAAATCCCTTTCTCACACAGCATTCAGCCAGGAATCTAAGGTCAGGGCACATCTGATCGTGCTTTCACCTCCAACCTACTGCATTTACAATGATCACTTGCCACTCATTGTTTCAATAATAAAATCTTCAGGGACTGCTAGCTGATGCCATGCTAAGTTTAACAATTTTGAAAAGGCTGAGTTAAAAAAAAAAAAGAAGAAGCCAAGATGCAAATCACCCTGTGTTCTAAGGACTCGGCCCCCTTTGCATACTTGGTGATAGCCAAGGGCAGGGCAAACCAGGGTCTTCAAGTGTGGAAGGAGGAGGGGCCAGTGGTCAAGTCAGAGTTGGGGGGCGGTGCTGAGTATGAACAGAGCTCTTTAAAGGGGGTGGAGGAAGGAGGGAAAAAGAAAGGAAGGAGGAAGGCAGGCAAGAAGGACAAGGGAGTGAAAGAGAGAAGCACCAGTCTGACTGAGGTGTGCAGCTCTGCATGGAGGGGGCCCAGCAGGGAAGTCTCCTAAACACAGCCCTTCCTCTCTGCTCCCTAGCTTGCTCAAATCATCTACTTCCTCCGTGCTGCAAGGAAATAAGAGGGGCCAAGTTCACACTGCCCCTCATCACTGACTGCCCAGCTAGGGCACACAGTGAAGCCAATTTTAAAAACAAAAGCTCCCAGGCACAGAAAGAGGGAGGGAGGGAAGCTCTCCTCCTTTTCTTCCCAACATGCATAGAACTGAGGTGAAGTCTATTTAATGTCTTACCTCTTGAAGGACCTTCATAATCCATCTATAATGATCAATCACTGCTTTAACACCTATCCCTGCTACATTAGATGTGCGTATAATCTTATAAGAAAAGTAGAAGATAGGGGAATTTAATTCCCATCCTGGCCTATGGGACACAGAAACTTTCAGAACAGAGAAAGCCAGTCAAGCTAAAATCCCAGCAGTATATAAAGGATTAAATAAAGTCCAAGGTGACTGCACACACACACACACACACACACACACACACACACAGGAAATCATCACTTACTGCTTCATCAAAAGCATGTGGAGATTGAAGGCCATTGGGGAAGGAAAAATTTCCTCTGCTATTTGTTGTAATTTTTAAAATGAACACATGTACATACCATTTCAAAATGGAAAAAAACTTATTGAAAAAGGAGAATTCTTGCAATAGAGAACTACAATTACTAAAATGTTTCCTAAACATTATGTTTGAATTCAACAGTTCGCAATTTTCTCCTAATTCTAGAACACAGGCAGGGCCACTCCAAATCCACCTGATCAGTGGATACCCAAATATTGGCTGAATAGAAATAAATCAGAGCGCACGCTGAGGGAGTCCCGCCAAACGAGTCAGTATTAACTGTTTGAGAGACAATGAACGTGTGCCACAGTGAAAACACCATCTCATTGAATTAAATAAGTGTATTAACTTCTAAATGTGATTTCAAAGAACATGCCAAACATTTGGAAACAAAATTAGGAACACATACAGTATTAATGGTGTTAAAATTGTATATGCTTAAATAGACCTTGACATTAAATAAGTGTAAGGTATTATAAAAGTATGTATCACCATCACGTGAAGAACCTTTGGGATCTTCTACTTTGCCCCCTATAAATGATCTGCCTCCAGTCCTGTTCTCAAAAGTGAACCACGTTTGATTCTTGGCCAATAACTAGATGTTCCTAAGATTACTGCCACATGAAACCCCCTAGGAGACAAGTAGAATTAATTATGACAGCTTTAAATACTAATAGGTATATCCACAGGAAGCTTTTTTAATACATCCCAAACAGATATTGGCGGTTTCCTATGGTTCAACTGAAAAGTTACCATCTGAGATGCACTATGTGCCACACCCTGTGGTAAATTAACACACGTAATCTAATTTTCACAGCTTCATGAGAAATGCACAAAATGTCAACTTTGAGGTACCTAATATTTTCATGTTGAGGCAGGTGCCAGCACATTCAAATCTTTCTGGGTTTGCTCAAAAGAAAAGGGAGAACTTTAGAAGAATGATGTGGTTTCAAGCATGCCTCCTCCATGCTAGTAAAGTTGGCCAGAACGATTTTCATCATCAACTGTTCCCACATCCCTCTTTTCCCACAGACTGGACTCTTTGAGGTCAAGGGACCTTGCCTTATTCATCTTTTATTTCCAGGACTTAAGACAGGACCTGATTAGCACTTCAATAAATGTTTGTTAGATGAGCTATTTAATTCAAAATTGATTAGTGTCTGGATGTTCAGCAGCATATCAACCATGGTTTCCTGTTCTGAAAGAGCTTTTAATTAGGAAGCAATACACATGGTAATATGAATTAAGTGGTGAACTGGGAAAAAAAAAAACAAAACCTGCAAGTACTTTTGGGAAAGCAATGCTCCAGGTAATAATAATAGCTCACATTTAGCACCGTGCTTAGCAATTTAAATTCATTAATTGGTTTAATCATCAACAATTCTGGGAGGTAGGCACATTATCACTGTTTTACAGATGAAGAAAATGAAGTGGCAAGGTTCAGTTCCAGGAGTCACATAGATAAGAGGTGTTAAATCTGCAATTCCAACACAGAAACAAAACATCATTTTCTCTGCCTGCTTTTACCCCTTGTGCTTTAAACTATTTCCTCTGTGATGAAGACTTCAAAAGTCTTCTAAGTCAGATTTCTAACCATTTTATAACAGGAACCTTTTGGCAGTCTGGCAAAGCCTCTGAATCCCTTCCCAGAATAATACTTTTAAACACTAGTTCATAGGATTAAAAAGGAAAGCAGTTTTACTGAAATACAATTATGAAAATATTTCTAAAAACAAATGTGTGCTATAGCAATTTATGTGCATCTTTAATAACTCATTAATAAGATGTAGTAAAGAATTTACAAGTACTGTAATTTCAGTGTAGTTCATGGACTTAGCCAGTATTTCCAAGAGAGCTGCAAATATGTGATATGAAAATACATGTATTTTTGAATTTATGAATTCTATTCCTGAAACCCGATGTTGCACCGTATGTTAACTAGAATTTAAATTTTAAAAAAAGAAAATACATGTATTTTGGGGATAAAGCCACATATATGGTTAGTACTACTGAACTTGATTGTGTACATTAAGTAAATGCTAAATTTCAATTAGAGATCAGTGAAAATAAAGGTGTAATGTTTTCCCATCTGTGCTCACAGATTCCCTGAATTCTATCCAGATTAAGAATCTCAACTGTAGGAGGAGGGAAAAGATGGAAGAGGAGTAGGGGTCCCCTTTTTCAGCCGGTCCCCCGAGTCAAGCTGGATAGGTACCAGTCCAGCCTGAACAACCACGAAATCAGCCTGAGACACAGGAAGATACATCTGGATCTCTATAAATGAACATCTCCAGCATTGAGTATTGAGGTACGAAGTGGGGAGCCGTGAATTCCTCACAGATATCGAAAGAAAAATGGAAGAGGGAGGGAGCCGCCGCGCTCGGGCATGGGCAAGTAGTAGCCACCTGCACTGGGGAGCGGGCGGACTCGCGGACCGGCACCCGCAAGAGAGCAGACTGAGACCAGACTGAGACCGTGAGCCGGAGAACGCGCGCCACCAGACTGAAAACTGGAGCTCCGGAGCGCTCACTGGAACCAGACTGAAACTGGGAGCTCGGGAGCGGGAGCGTGTCCAGACTGACAACCGGAGCCCCAGAGTGCACACTCGAGCCACACTGAAACGGAAAGCTCAGGAGCGCGGGTAGGAACCGGGGGCAGCTGGCGGTGTCAGAAGCACAAAGGACAGAGATGTGCGGGCCCTGGTAGTGAGGGCTGGGACACCGGCTGTGGGGCACACAACCCAGGACGCTGCAGGGTTTCTGGCAGCACTGACAGAAACAGAGTTAAAGAGGCCAAAAGAGCTCAGTGGAGAGCGGACTGCGATCCCTCTGTTCTGAGACAGAGGCTAGGATTCGGCCACTGCTGCTCTGACTCTCAGAAGAGGCACAGAAGACCGCCAGGGAAAGCTGCTAGAGAACAAAAGCCTGGAAATACCAGCTCACATTGTGGCAATCCCCATCCCCCTCGCAGGGGACAGGGAGACTCTACCCAAACAGGGTTGCCTCAGTATCGGCACGGCAGGCCCCTCCCCCAGAAGGCAGGGTGAAAAATCAAGAAGCCCACATCCCTAAGATCCCTATAAAGCAAGTGCACACTGCCTGGGTCCTGGTCAATAATTTGGGCTCTAGGCAACCCTGCAACCCCTCCTCATCAGAATGAGGAGGAGGAGAAATCCCCCCCAGGAAAGAAAAGATAATGAGTCTGTGGCCTCTGCCACAGAACTGATGGATATGGATATAATCAAATTATCAGAAATGGAGTTCAGAGTAACAGTGGTCAAGATGATGTGTAGACTTGAAAAAAGTATTAACGAGAATATAGAATCTATAGCATGGAAATGAAAGCAAATCTGGCAGAAATTAAAAATGCTATGAATCAAATGCAGTCAAAACTAGTTGCTCTGACGGCCAGGGTAAATGAGTCAGAAGAACGAATTAGTGAATTGGAGGATGGGATGGTAGAAGAGAAAGTTAAAACAGACACTTGGCTCAAAAAGATCCAATCTCAAGAATGTAGATTACAGGAGATTACTGACTCAATGAAACGTTCCAATGTCAGAATCATCGGCATTCCCAAGGGGGTGGAGAAAGAGAGGTCTAGAAGAGATATTTGAACAAATTGTAGCTGAAAACTTCCCTAATCTAGCAAAGGAAACAAACATTCGTGTCCAAGAGGCAGAGAGGACCCCTCCCAAGGTCAACCACGACAAACCTATGCCACATCACATCATAGTGCAGTTCGCAAATATTAGATCCAAGGATACAGTATTGAAAGCGGCCAGGGCTAAGAAATTTCTCACGTACAGAGGCAAAAGTATCAGAATAACATCAGACCTCTCTACACAGACCTGGAATGAGAAGAAGGGTGGACAGGATATTTTTAAAGCTCTATCTGAGAAAAACATGCAGCCAAGGATCCTTTATCCAGCAAGGCTATCATTCAGAATGGATAGAGAGATAAGGACCTTCCAGGATCGGCAGACACGGACCAAATTCATAACCACAAAACCAGCCCTACAGGAGATATTAAGGGGGGGGTTCTATAAAAGTAAAAAGGCCCCAAGCATGATACAGAACAGAAATTTACAATCTATAGAAACAAGGACTTCACAGGCAACATGACATCATTAAAATCATCTCTCTCAATAATCACTCTCAATGTGAATGGCCTAAATGCTCCCATAAACGCCACAGCGTTGCAGATTGGATAAAAAGACATGACCCATCCATTTACTGTCTACAAGAGACTCATCTTGAACCTAAAGATATATCCAGACTGAAAGTGAAGGGATAGGGGGCGCCTGGGTAGCGCAGTCGTTAAAGCGTCTGCCTTCGGCTCAGGGCGTGATCCTGGCGTTCTGGGATCGAGTCCCACATCAGGCTCCTCCGCTATGAGCCTGCTTCTTCCTCTCCCACTCCCTCTGCTGTGTTCCCTCTCTCGCTGGCTGTCTCTGTCACATAAGTAAATAAAATCTTTAAAAAAAAAAAA
>NW_024425563.1:27721070-27723439 GCF_017311325.1 Ursus maritimus | reverse complement strand
AAATACCAGCTCACATTGTGGCAATCCCCATCCCCCTCGCAGGGGACAGGGAGACTCTACCCAAACAGGGTTGCCTCAGTATCGGCACGGCAGGCCCCTCCCCCAGAAGGCAGGGTGAAAAATCAAGAAGCCCACATCCCTAAGATCCCTATAAAGCAAGTGCACACTGCCTGGGTCCTGGTCAATAATTTGGGCTCTAGGCAACCCTGCAACCCCTCCTCATCAGAATGAGGAGGAGGAGAAATCCCCCCCAGGAAAGAAAAGATAATGAGTCTGTGGCCTCTGCCACAGAACTGATGGATATGGATATAATCAAATTATCAGAAATGGAGTTCAGAGTAACAGTGGTCAAGATGATGTGTAGACTTGAAAAAAGTATTAACGAGAATATAGAATCTATAGCATGGAAATGAAAGCAAATCTGGCAGAAATTAAAAATGCTATGAATCAAATGCAGTCAAAACTAGTTGCTCTGACGGCCAGGGTAAATGAGTCAGAAGAACGAATTAGTGAATTGGAGGATGGGATGGTAGAAGAGAAAGTTAAAACAGACACTTGGCTCAAAAAGATCCAATCTCAAGAATGTAGATTACAGGAGATTACTGACTCAATGAAACGTTCCAATGTCAGAATCATCGGCATTCCCAAGGGGGTGGAGAAAGAGAGGTCTAGAAGAGATATTTGAACAAATTGTAGCTGAAAACTTCCCTAATCTAGCAAAGGAAACAAACATTCGTGTCCAAGAGGCAGAGAGGACCCCTCCCAAGGTCAACCACGACAAACCTATGCCACATCACATCATAGTGCAGTTCGCAAATATTAGATCCAAGGATACAGTATTGAAAGCGGCCAGGGCTAAGAAATTTCTCACGTACAGAGGCAAAAGTATCAGAATAACATCAGACCTCTCTACACAGACCTGGAATGAGAAGAAGGGTGGACAGGATATTTTTAAAGCTCTATCTGAGAAAAACATGCAGCCAAGGATCCTTTATCCAGCAAGGCTATCATTCAGAATGGATAGAGAGATAAGGACCTTCCAGGATCGGCAGACACGGACCAAATTCATAACCACAAAACCAGCCCTACAGGAGATATTAAGGGGGGGGTTCTATAAAAGTAAAAAGGCCCCAAGCATGATACAGAACAGAAATTTACAATCTATAGAAACAAGGACTTCACAGGCAACATGACATCATTAAAATCATCTCTCTCAATAATCACTCTCAATGTGAATGGCCTAAATGCTCCCATAAACGCCACAGCGTTGCAGATTGGATAAAAAGACATGACCCATCCATTTACTGTCTACAAGAGACTCATCTTGAACCTAAAGATATATCCAGACTGAAAGTGAAGGGATAGGGGGCGCCTGGGTAGCGCAGTCGTTAAAGCGTCTGCCTTCGGCTCAGGGCGTGATCCTGGCGTTCTGGGATCGAGTCCCACATCAGGCTCCTCCGCTATGAGCCTGCTTCTTCCTCTCCCACTCCCTCTGCTGTGTTCCCTCTCTCGCTGGCTGTCTCTGTCACATAAGTAAATAAAATCTTTAAAAAAAAAAAAGAAAGTGAAGGGATGGAAAACGATTTTTCATGCCAATGGACCTCAAAAGAAAGCTGGGGTACCAATTCTCAGACAGATTAGATTTTAAACTAAAGACTGAAATTAGAGATACTCATTCTTTTCAAATACACATGGAACTTTCTCCAGAATAGCCCATAAACTGGGTCACAAAACAGGTCTCAACCAATACCAAAAGCCTGAAATTATTCCCTGCATATTCTCAGACCACAATGCTTTGAAATTCGAACTCAATCAAAAGGAAAAATTTGGAAGAAACTCAAACACTTGGAAACTAAGAACCATCCTGCTCAAGAATGATTGGGTAAACCAGGAAATTAAAAATCAATTTAAACAATTTACGGAGACCAACGAGAATGAAAACACAATGGTCCAAAACCTATGGGACACTGCAAAGGCAGTCCTAAGGGGAAAATACATAGCCATCCAAGCCTCACTCAAAAGAATAGAAAAATCTAAAATGCAGTTTTTATATCCTCACTTCAAGAAGCTGGAGCTGGAACAGAGAAACAGGCCTAACCCATGCACGAGAAGGCAGTTGATCAAGATTAGAGCAGAGATCAATGAATTAGAAACTAGGAGCACAGTAGATCAACAGAACTAGAAGCTGGTTCTTTGAAAGAATAAATAGGATCGACAAGCCACTGGCCAGACTTATTCAAAAGAATAGAGAAAGGATCCAAATTAATAAAATTATGAATGAAAGGGGAGAGATCACGACCAACACCAATGAAATAGAAAGGATCATTAGAAACTTTTATCAACAGCTTTATGCCAATAAATTAAACAAC
>NW_024425563.1:27710730-27721060 GCF_017311325.1 Ursus maritimus | reverse complement strand
CATGACATCATTAAAATCATCTCTCTCAATAATCACTCTCAATGTGAATGGCCTAAATGCTCCCATAAACGCCACAGCGTTGCAGATTGGATAAAAAGACATGACCCATCCATTTACTGTCTACAAGAGACTCATCTTGAACCTAAAGATATATCCAGACTGAAAGTGAAGGGATAGGGGGCGCCTGGGTAGCGCAGTCGTTAAAGCGTCTGCCTTCGGCTCAGGGCGTGATCCTGGCGTTCTGGGATCGAGTCCCACATCAGGCTCCTCCGCTATGAGCCTGCTTCTTCCTCTCCCACTCCCTCTGCTGTGTTCCCTCTCTCGCTGGCTGTCTCTGTCACATAAGTAAATAAAATCTTTAAAAAAAAAAAAGAAAGTGAAGGGATGGAAAACGATTTTTCATGCCAATGGACCTCAAAAGAAAGCTGGGGTACCAATTCTCAGACAGATTAGATTTTAAACTAAAGACTGAAATTAGAGATACAGAAGGACACTATATTATTCTTAAAGGATGTATCCAACAAGTGGATATGACAATTATAAATATCCATGCCCCCAACAGGAGAGCAGCAAGATACACAAGCCAACTCTTAACCAGAATAAAGAGACATACAGATAAGAGTACGTTAATAGTAGGGGACCTCAACACTCCACTATCAGCAATAGACAGATCACCTAAGCAGAAAATCAACAAAGAAACAAGAGCTTTGAATGACATACTAGACCAGACGGACCTCATAGATATATACAGAACACTACACCCCAGAACAACAGAATACTCATTCTTTTCAAATACACATGGAACTTTCTCCAGAATAGCCCATAAACTGGGTCACAAAACAGGTCTCAACCAATACCAAAAGCCTGAAATTATTCCCTGCATATTCTCAGACCACAATGCTTTGAAATTCGAACTCAATCAAAAGGAAAAATTTGGAAGAAACTCAAACACTTGGAAACTAAGAACCATCCTGCTCAAGAATGATTGGGTAAACCAGGAAATTAAAAATCAATTTAAACAATTTACGGAGACCAACGAGAATGAAAACACAATGGTCCAAAACCTATGGGACACTGCAAAGGCAGTCCTAAGGGGAAAATACATAGCCATCCAAGCCTCACTCAAAAGAATAGAAAAATCTAAAATGCAGTTTTTATATCCTCACTTCAAGAAGCTGGAGCTGGAACAGAGAAACAGGCCTAACCCATGCACGAGAAGGCAGTTGATCAAGATTAGAGCAGAGATCAATGAATTAGAAACTAGGAGCACAGTAGATCAACAGAACTAGAAGCTGGTTCTTTGAAAGAATAAATAGGATCGACAAGCCACTGGCCAGACTTATTCAAAAGAATAGAGAAAGGATCCAAATTAATAAAATTATGAATGAAAGGGGAGAGATCACGACCAACACCAATGAAATAGAAAGGATCATTAGAAACTTTTATCAACAGCTTTATGCCAATAAATTAAACAACCTGGAAGAAATGGATGCCACACAACCCACACCACTCTAAACTTCCTATGACACTGTATAGATTTAAGTAATGTTGAACCACGCTTGCATCCCAGGGATGAATCCCACTTGGTCATGATGGATAACTTTAATGTACTGTTGGATCCTATTAGCTAGATATTGTTGAGAATTTTGGCATCCATATTCATCAGGGATATTGGTCTGTAATTCTCCTTTTGATGGGGTCTTTGCCTGTTTCCCCGGGGATCAAGGTAATACTGGCCTCATAGAATGAGTTTGGTAGCTTTCCTTCTGTTTCTATTTTTGAAACAGCTTCAGGAGCAATAGGTATTACTTCTTCTTTTTAAATGTTTGGTAGAATTCCCTGGGGAATCCGTCAGGCCCTGACTCTTGTTTTTGGGGAGGTTTCTTTGATCACTGCTTCAATCTCTTCATAATTAATTGGTCTGTTTAAAAATCAATTTCTCCCTGTTTCCAGTCTTGGTAGTTTATAGGTTTCCAGGAAGGCATCCATTTCTTCCAGGTTGTTTAATTTATTGGCATAAAAGCTGTTGATAAAAGTTTCTAATGATCCTTTCTATTTCATTGGTGTTGGTCGATCTCTCCTTTCATTCATAATTTTATTAATTTGGATCCTTTCTCTAATTCTTTTGAATAAGTCTGGCCAGTGGCTTGTCGATCCTATTTATTCTCTTTCTGAACCAGCTTCTAGTTCTGTTGATCTACTGTGCTCCTAGTTTCTAATTCATTGACTTCTGCTCTAATCTTGATCAACTGCCTTCCGCATGGGTTAGGGCCTGTTTCTCTGTTCCAGCTCCAGCCTGAAGGGAGGATATAAAACTGCATTTTAGATTTTTCTATTCTTTTGAGTGAGGCTTGATGGCTATGTATTTTCCCCTTAGGACTGCCTTGCAGTGTCCCATAGGTTTTGGACCATTGTGTTTTCATTCTCGTTGGTCTCCGTAAATTGTTTAAATTGATTTTTAATTTCCTGGTTTACCCAATCATTCTTGAGCAGGATGGTTCTTAGTTTCCAAGTGTTTGAGTTTCTTCCAAATTTTTCCTTTTGATTGAGTTCGAATTTCAAAGCATTGTGGTCTGAGAATATGCAGGGAATAATTTCAGGCTTTTGGTATTGGTTGAGACCTGTTTTGTGACCCAGTTTATGGGCTATTCTGGAGAAAGTTCCATGTGTATTTGAAAAGAATGAGTATTCTGTTGTTCTGGGGTGTAGTGTCTCTGTATATATCTATGAGGTCCGTCTGTCTCATAGTATGTCATTCAAAGCTCTTGTTTCTTTGTTGATTTTCTGCTTAGGTGATTCGTCTATTGCTGATAGTGGAGTGTTGAGGTCCCCTACTATTAACGTACTCTTATCTGTATGTCTCTTTATTCTGGTTAAGAGTTGGCTTGTGTATCTTGCTGCTCTCCTGTTGGGGGCATGGATATTTATAATTGTCATATCCACTTGTTGGATACATCCTTTAAGAATAATATAGTGTCCTTCTGTATCTCTAATTTCAGTCTTTAGTTTAAAATCTAATCTGTCTGAGAATTGGTACCTCAGCTTTCTTGAGGTCCATTGGCATGAAAAAATCGCTTTTCCATCTCCCTTCACTTTCTTTTTTTTTTTTAAAGATTTTATTTACTTATGTGACAGAGACAGCCAGCGAGAGAGGGAACACAGCAGAGGGAGTGGGAGAGGAAGAAGCAGGCTCATAGCGGAGGAGCCTGATGTGGGACTCGATCCCAGAACGCCAGGATCACGCCCTGAGCCGAAGGCAGACGTCTTAACGACTGGGCGCTACTCCAGGCGCCCCCTATCCCTTCACTTTCAGTCTGGATATATCTTTAGGTTCAAGATGCCCTTGTAGACAGTAAAATGGATGGGTCATGCTTTATCCAATCTGCAACGCTGTGGCGTTTATGGGAGCATTTAGGCCATTCACATTGAGAGGATTATTGAGAGAGATGATTTAATGATGTCATGTTGCCTGTGAAGTCCTTTTGTTTCTATAGATTGTAAATTTCTGTTCTGTATCATGCTTGGGGCCTTTTTTACTTTTATAGAACCCCCCTTAATATCTCCTGTAGGGCTGGTTTTGTGGTTGCGAATTTCCAACCCGTGTCTGCCGATCCTGAAGGTCCTTATCTCTCTATCCATTCTGAATGATAGCCTCTTGCTGGATAAAGGGATCCTTGGCTGCATGTTTTTCTCAGATAGAGCTTTAAAATATCCTGTCCACCCTTTCTTCTTTCTGCTATATTCCAGGTCTGTGTAGAGAGGTCTGATGTTATTCTGACATTTCTTTTGCCTCTGTACGTGAGAAATTTCTTAGCCCTGGCCGCTTCAATACTGCACATCCTTGATCTAATATCATGAACTGCACTGGCGATGTGATGTGGCATAGGTTTGTCGTGGGTTGACCTTGGGAGGGGTCCTCTGCCTCCTTGGACACGAATGTTTGTTTCCTTTGCTAGATTAGGAAGTTTTCAGCTACAATTTGTTCAAATATCTCTTTCTAATCTCTCTCTTCTCCACTCCCTGGGAATGCCGATGATTCTGACATTGGAACGCTTCATTGAGTCAGTAATCTCCTGTAATCTACATTCTTGAGATTGGATCTTTTTGAGCCAAGTGTCTGTTTTAACTTTCTCTTCTACCATCCCATCCTCCAATTCACTAATTCGCTTCTTCTGACTCATTTACCCTGGTCAGTCAGAGCAACTAGTTTTTGACTGTATTTGATTCATAGCATTTTAATTTCTGCCAGATTTGCTTTCATTTCCATGCTATAGATTCTATATTCTCGTTAATACTTTTTTCAAGTCTACACATCATCTTGACCACTGTTACTCTTGGAACTCCATTTCTGATAATTTGATTATATCCATAGGCCCATTTGCCTCCTGTGGCAGAGGCCACAGACTCATTATCTTTCTTTCCTGGGGGATTTCTCCCTCCTCCTCATTCTGATGAGGAGGGGTTGCAGGGCTGCTCTAGGAGCCCAAATTATTGACCAGGACCCAGGCAGTGTGCACTTGCTTTAGGACTAGGGATGTGGGCTTCCTTGATTTTTCACCCTGCCTCTGGGGGAGGGGCCTGCCGTGTCGATACTGAGGCAACCCTGTTTGGGTAGAGTCTCCCTGTCCCCGCGAGGGGGATGGGATTGCCACAATGTGAGCTGGTATTTCCAGGCTTTTGTTCTCTAGCAGCTTTCCTTGGCGGTCTTCAGAAGCCTCTTCTGAGAGTCACAGAGCAGCAGTGGCCGAATCCTAGCCTCTGTCTCAGAACAGAGGGATCGCAGTCCGCTCCACTGAGCTCTTGGCCTCTTTAACTCTGTTTCTGTCAGTGCTGCCAGAAACCCTGCAGCGTCCTGGGTTGTGTGTGCCCCACAGCCGTGTCCCAGCCCTCACTACCAGGCCCGCACACTTGTCCTTTGTGTTTTACACCGCCAGCTGCCCCGGTTCCTACCCGCGCTCCTGAGCTTTCCTCCGCTTCAGTGTGGCTCGAGTGTGCACTCTGGGCTCCGGTTGTCAGCCTGACACGCTCCCGCTCCCGAAGCTCCCAGTTTCAGTCTGCTCCAGTGAGCGCCTCGAGCTCCAGTTTCAGTCTGGTGGCGCGCGTTTCTCCGCTCACGGTCTCAGTCTGGTCTCAGTCTGTTTCCTTTCTGCGGTGCCGGTTCGCGAGTCCGCCCCGCTCCCAGTGCAGGTGGCCACACTTGCCTCCATGCCCACGCCGCGGCGGTTCTCCCTCTTCCATTTTTCTTCGGAGTCTGTGAGAATTACGCCCCCACTTCGCACTTCAATACTCAATGCTGAGATGTTCATTTATAGAGATCCAGGATGTATCTTCCTGTGTCTCAGGCTGATTGTGGTTGTTCAGGCTGGATCACCTATCCAGCTTGACTCGGGACCGCTGAAAAAGGGGACCCTTTACTCCTCTTCCATCTTTCCCTCCTACAGTTGAGATTCTTAATCTGGATAGAATTCAGGGAATCTGTGAGCACAGATGGGAAAACATTACACCTTTATTTTCACTGATCTCTAATTGAAATTTAGCATTTACTTAATGTACACAATCAAGTTCAGTAGTACTAACCATATATGTGGCTTTATCCCCAAAAATACATGTGGCTTTTCTTTTTTTAAAATTTAAATTCTAGTTAACATACGGTGCAACATCGGGTTTCAGGAATAGAATTCATAAATTCAAAATACATGTATTTCATATCACATATTTGCAGCTCTCTTGGAAATACTGGCTAAGTCCATGAACTACACTGAAATTACAGTACTTGTAAATTCTTTTTACTACATCTTATTAATGAGTTATTAAAGATGCACATAAATTGCTATAGCACACATTTGTTTTTAGGAAATATTTTTTCATAATTGTATTTCAGTAAAACTGCTTTCCTTTTTAATCCTATGAACTAGTGTTTAAAAGTATTATTCTGGGAAGGGGATTCAGAGGCTTGCCAGACTGCCAAAAGGTTCCTGTTATAAATGGTTAGAATTGACTTAGAAGACTTTTGAAGTCTTCATCACAGAGGAAGGCTTAAAAGCACAAGGGGTAAAAGCAGGCAGAGAAAATGATGTTTGGTTTCTGTGTTGGAATTGCAGATTTAACACCTCTTATCTATGTGACTCCTGAACTGAACCTTGCCACTTCATTTTCTTCATCTGTAAAACAGTGATAATGTGCCTACCTCCCAGAATTGTTGATGATTAAACCAATTAATGAATTTAAATTGCTAAGCACGGTGCTAAATGAGCTTACATATTACCTGGAGCATTGCTTTCCCAAAAGTACTTGCAGGTTTTGTTTTTTTTTTTTCCCAGTTCACCACTTAATTCATATTACCATGTGTATTGCTTCCAATTAAAAGCTCTTTCAGAACAGGAAACCATGGTTGATATGCTGCTGAACATCCAGACACTAATCAATTTTGAATTAAATAGCTCATCTAACAAACATTTATTGAAGTGCTAATCAGGTACCAAGGTCTTTAAGTCCTTGAAATAAAAGATGAATAAGGTAAAGGTCCCTTTGACTCAAAGAGTCCAGTCTGTGGGAAAAGAGGGATGTGGGAACAGTTGATGATGAAAATCGTTTGCCAACTTTACTAGCATGGAGGAGGCATGCTTGGAAACCACATCATTCTTCTAAAGTTCTCCCTTTTCTTTTGAGCAAACCCAGAAAGATTTGAATGTGCTGGCACCCGCCTCAACATGAAAATATTAGGTACCTCAAAGTTGACATTTTGTGCATTTCTCATGAAGCTGTGAAAATTAGACACGTGTGTTAATTCTACTATTATGGGTGTGGCACATAGTGCATCTCAGATGGTAACTTTTCAGTTGAACCATAGGAAACCGCCAATATCTGTTTGGGATGTATTAAAAGCTTCCTGTGGATATACCTATTAGTATTTAAAGCTGTCATACTCACCTCCTACTTGTCTCCTAGGGGGTTTCATGTGGCAGTAATCTTAGGAACATCTAGTTATTGGCCAAGAATCAAACGTGGTTCACTTTTGAGAACAGGACTGGAGGCAGATCATTTATAGGCAAAAGTAGAAGATCCTAAAGGTTCTTCTACGTGATGGTGATACATACTTTTATAATACCTTACACTTATTTATGTCAAGGTCTATTTAAGCATATACAATTTTAACACCATTAATACTGTATGTGTTCCTAATTTTGTTTCCAAATGTTTGGCATGTTCTTTGAAATCACATTTAGAAGTTAATACACTTATTTAATTCAATGAGATGGTGTTTTTCACTGTGGCACACGTTCATTGTCTCAAACAGTTAATACTGACTCGCTTATGGACTCCTCAGCGTGCGCCTGATTTATTTCCCTTTATTCAGCCAATATTTGGGTATCCACTGATCAGGTGGATTTGGAGTGGCCCTGCCTGTGTCTTCTAGAATTAGGAGAAAATTGCGAACTGTTGAATTCAAACATAATGTTTAGGAAACATAGTAATTGTAGTTCTCATTGCAAGAATTCTTTTCAATAAGTTTTTTCATTTTGAAATGGTATGTACATGTGTTCATTTTAAAATTACAACAAATAGCAGAGGAAATTTTTCCTTTCCCCAATGGCCTCTCTAATCTCCACATGCTTTTGATGAAGCAGTAAGTGATGATTTCCTGTGTGTGTGTGTGTGTGTGTGTGTGTGTGTGTGTGTGTGTGTGCAGTCACCTGGACTTTATTTAATCCTCTTTATATACTGCTGGGATTTTAGCTTGACTGGCTTTCTGTTCTGAAAGTTTCTGTGTCCTTATAGGGCCAGATGGGAATTCAAATTCCCCTATCTTCTACTTTTCTTATAAGATTATACGCACATCTAATGTAGCAGGGATAGGTGTTAAAGCAGTGATTGATCATTATAGATGGATTATGAAGGTCCTTCAAGAGGTAAGACATTAAATAGACTTCACCTCAGTTCTATGCATGTTGGGAAGAAAAGGAGGAGAGCTTCCTCCCTCCCTCTTCTTCTGTGTGCCTGGGAGCTTTTGTTTTTAAAATTGGTTTCACTGTGTGCCCTAGCTGGGCAGTCAGTGATGAGGGGCAGTGTGAACTTGGCCTCTTATTTCCTTGCAGCACGGAGGAAGTAGATGATTTGAGCAAGCTAGGGAGCAGAGAGAGGAAGGGCTGTGTTTAGAGACTTCCTCTCGTTGGGCCCTCCATGCAGAGCTGCACACCCCAGTCAGACTGGTGCTTCTCTCACTCCCTGTCCCTTCTTGCCTGCCTTCCTCCTTCCTTTCTCTTTTTCTCCTCCTTCCTCCACCCCCTTAAAGAGCTCTGTTCATACTCTTCAGCACCGCCCCCCAACTCTGACTTTGACCACTGGGCCCCCTCCCTCCCCTTCCACACTTGAAGACCCTGGTTTGCCCCTGCTCTTGGCTATCACCAAGTATGCAAAGGGGGCCGAGTCTCCAGAACACAGGGTGATTTGCATCTTGGCTTCTTCTTTTTTTTTTTAACTCAGCTTCCTTTTCAAATTGTTAAACTTAGCATGGCATCAGCTAGCAGTCCCTGAAGATTTTTATTATTGAAACAATGAGTGGCAAGTGATCATTGTAAATGCAGTAGGTTGGAGGTGAAAGCACGATCAGATGTGCCCTGACCTTAGATTCCTGGCTGAATGCTGTGTGAGAAAGGGATTTATTGGGGGCGTCTGGGTGGCTCAGTCATTAAGCGTCTGCGCCCAGGGCATGATCTCAGGGTCCTGGGATCAAGCCCTGCATTGGGCTCCCTTCTCTGCTGGGAGCCTGCTTCTTCCTCTCCCACTCCTTGCTTGTGTTTCCTCTCTTGCTGGCTTTCTGTGTCTCTGTCAAATAAAATCTTAAAAGTCGGGGTTGAATTGCTTGTGTTCACTGCGCTATCAAGATAACAAGCAGACGGTCTGGGGTCCGTGGGTTCCCCCACCTTGTTCTGAGTGGTAGTCAGTGGCCCTTGTTCCAAGCTCTGCCCACAGCCTGCTCGCCGTGATTCTCTTCAGTGTCCTCATTGCAACATTCTTGCGTGACATGGGTCTAAGTTGATGAGCTCATTGACCGCTTTATATCTTTTGTCTTTAGTCTGTTCAGGCTGGTAGAACAAAAGACCATACACTGGGTGACTTAAAACAACAGAAATTTATTTCTCAAAGTTCTTGGGGACTGGGAAGTCCAAGATCATAGTTCTGGAAGATTCAGTGGGGGTGGCTGGCAGGAACTATTAGTTCCTGGTCTTTCTGGTTCATAGATGGTGCTTTTGCTGTGTCTTCAGGGTGGAAGGGTCTGGGAGCTTCGTGGAGTCTTTATAAGAGCACTAAATCTCATTCCTGAGGGCTCTACACTCAGGAGTTAGTGTCTTCCAAAGGCCCCACCTCCTCCTAATAATACCATCACATTGAGTGCTAGGATTTCAACTTAGAATTTAGTGGACACAAGCCTTCAAATCATAGCACCTCATTTCACTAAATTGCCTCTTACATACTTGACTAGTCAGTGATGGGGAGAGAAATGAGTTGCTGGACATAACCTGCATCTTGCTTTTCATTATCATATGCCCTGTTGGCTCTTTGCCACCTCCTCTCTACCCAGAGAACACTACCTGTCCTGTAGGACTGCTTCCCTGCTTACAACTTCTAACCCTCCCTCCCTCTCTCCATCCTCCTTCCACTTCTCTCCTCCTTCCCCCCCCTTAGCCTTCATGACTTTTCCATGTCAGATTTATAGGTATGTAGGAATATACTGAGAACATGGAATATGAAGTTGCTGGTGTTGTCAGATTAAGATGTAATGATCAAATTGCATAGTGACTCATCACATAAACTACACAAAGTTTACCTTAGTAAACCTTTAAAATGTGTATTAAAAATGTGGAATATAGGGGTGCCTGTGGCTCAGTCATTAAGCCGCCTGCCTTGGGCTCAGGTCGTGATCCCAGGGTCCTGGGATCAAAACCCGCATGGGAGCTTCTCCTTCTCCCACTCCCCCCTGCTGGTGTTCCCCTCTCTCACTGGCTGTCTCTCTGTCCAATAAATAAATAAATAAATAAAATAAATACTTAAAAAAATGTGTAATATACTACAAATACATTGTAGTTCATTATTTTCGCTCCAGTAATTTTACTACATGAGTAAAATGATTCTTCCCAGGGTGCATTCTTAAATTTAAGGCCCTTTGAGCTAAAAGATAAGATTTTCAGTTGCTAAATGTTGTATAAGATTTTCTACAGTAGAGTGTTGTTTATTCATTATTTTAAAGCTATTCATTATTACCAGTTAACTTTAGGGTATGAAAATTAATTACTTTTTTCATTTATAAGGTAACTTCCATATGGGAAAT
>NW_024425563.1:27709804-27710720 GCF_017311325.1 Ursus maritimus | reverse complement strand
TTTCAAAAAATAGAAACAGAAGGAAAGCTACCAAACTCATTCTATGAGGCCAGTATTACCTTGATCCCCGAAACAGGCAAAGACCCCATCAAAAAGGAGAATTACAGACCAATATCCCTGATGAATATGGATGCCAAAATTCTCAACAATATCCTAGCTAATAGGATCCAACAGTACATTAAAAGGATTATCCATCATGACCAAGTGGGATTCATCCCTGGGATGCAAGCGTGGTTCAACATTCGCAAATCTATCAGTGTCATAGATTTTATCAACAAGAAAAAAGCCAAAAATCATATGATCCTCTCAATAGATGCAGAAAAAGCATTTGACAAAATACAGCATCCTTTCCTGATTAAAACCCTTCAGAGTGTAGGGATAGAGGGTACATTCCTTAATCTCATAAAAACCATCTAAGAAAAGCCTACAGTGAATATCATCCAAGCTGGATGGTAAGTGGAAAGCTGGAAGCCTTTCCCTTAAGATCAGGAACACTACAAGGATGCCCACTCTCGCCACTATTATTCAACATAGTACTAGAAGTCCTTGCAACAGCAATCAGACAACAAAAAGGTATAAAAGGTATCTAAATCAGCAAAGAAGAAGTCAAACACTCTCTCTTCGCAGATGACATGATACTCTATATGGAAAACCCAAAAGACTCCACCCCCAAACTACTAGAAGTTATAGAGCAATTCAGTAATGTGGCAGGATACAAAATCAATGCTCAGAAATCAGTTGCATTTCTATACATGAACAGTGATACCGAAGAAAGAGAAATTAGGGAATCCATTCCATTTACAATAGCACCAAAAATCATACATTATCTCGGAATTAACTTAACCAGAGACATAAAGGATCTATATTCTAGAAACTACAAATCACTCTTGAAAGACATTGAAGAAGACACAAAAAT